>NW_025744637.1:0-7533 GCF_021184085.1 Oncorhynchus gorbuscha
AAAACAGTGGGGGTATCCATATTTATGGCATTTAAAGTATGAGCACTGGATGAGCTTACCACAGTGGGCTTCCCAAATGGGCTAACAGTGGATTTGAACTTTATGGTCGCAAGATTATTACTGACAATCTCTGGGAATATGTTTTTAATCTTTTTCAGTACGATGATATTCACTGTTCACGTGTTTGATCACCTAAATTTAAATGGCACGTGTCAAGAATAGTGCTGTTTAATGCAGCATAAATACAGCTTATATCAGTTGCAGAACAATTGGTGATTTAGCCAAAGTAGGGAAAGTGGGCTCGCCATTGTCTGAATTTCTTATCCTCTTTCTTACCTGACTGATGACTGAACTTGAAGCGAATGGTGGCGCACAGGAATAGCACACAGACCAAGAAAAAAGCAGTGGAACTGGCTTCGAGGTCCAGATTTGAAAATGATGGGTCAATAGTTGTTAAGGAAATGGGATGCATACAGACACAGATGCATACACACATGGATGCACAGGTGAACACACACACATGCGCACCCACGTGCACACACACCTGGGACATTAATATGAGGGGATATTATTCCCTGGTCAAATTAACTAACTTTATAATGCAAAGAGGTCAGCATATTTACAGCACTGTACATGTGCAGAACTGATATCATGCCCCCATTAAACTGAAAGGGGAGACACAAGGACGGAAAGGGGAGAAGGTTAGGAGGAAGGTGAGGTGGAGAAGAATGAGGGCTCAACGGAGTAATCTAATATTTTGATGACATGCATCGTGTGCTTTGTTTCAAACTCCGACCCAAACCTCCATAACATGTCCAGCTATTAAAACATTTGCAAGAGCTATAGATAGATATATAGAGAATTGTAAGATAATGCCAGTAAAAACTCATATACTGTATGTGACTTTTTTATCAGCTTTGGCATTTTTATTTTGCATAGGATCAAAGTAACAATTTTCCATACAGATGGAAAGGGGGGAAGGCATACATTACATTCATCAGACTTAGGTTCAAACCTATTCAAAATCATTGATGTTGCAAAAATCCAATGACTTCATAGATCTTCATTGTAAAGGGTTTGAAGACCCATGCTTATTCAATGACAATAAACAATTAGCGAGCATGCTGTGCAGTGGAACAGGGGGCAAAGAGCAGACTCAACGGGGAGACTGGCATGAGGTATTTTTTGAGACACAGGGGAGTGCAGGTCAAGGGAACTCGGCCGGGTTTCTGGAAACTGAGGCTGGAGCGAGAGGGGTTGAGACAGGGTAAAGAAAAGCAGGTCCGGAGGCTGAGGCTGGAAGCGGAAAGGGGTTGAGACAGGAAGAGTAAGCAGGTCCGGAGGCTGAGGCTGGAGCGGAAAGGGGTTGAGACAAGGGTAGTGGGTTTGGAGGCTGAGGCTGGAGCGAGGAGTTGAGACAGAAGTGCAGCAGGTCCGGAGAGCCAGCGCTGGAGCGAGAGAGGTTGGAGACAGGAGTAGAAGTAGGTCCGGAGGCTGAGGCTGGAGCGAGAGGGGGTTGAAACAGGGTAAGCAGGTGCGGAGGCTGAGGGCTGGAGCGAGAGGGGGTTGAGACAGGAGGGTAAGCAGGTCCGGAGGCTGAGGCTGGAGCGAGAGAGGTTGAAACAGGGTAAGTCGGTCCGGAGGAATCAAGGGAGTAGCAGACTGGGGAATCCCAGGACAGAGTAGCAGGATGGACGAGGCGTGGACTGGAGACAGGGACCAGAGTCAGAGCGGGCAGAACTGTAGCGGAGAGGAAAACAGGAACAAACGGATAACAGGATCTGAATAGTAACAACCGGCCTTCAGGAACGTAGACTGACTGAGCATTGATTACGATCTGGCAGTGTGGAAGTGGCAGGACTGAGTATTTGCAAGGTCTTGATTATGGAACAGGTTGCAGCTGGTACTGGTCTGCTCTGACTCCAGCACACCTGTTTCCGCCGACACAATCACACACAGAGAGGAGAGCACTGGGGGAGTGGCGGCAGGTCAGGGAAGACACAGGATGAGCATTAGAGGGCGTTGCAGGAGCAGATGTGACACAGGCGCCTGTGGAACGGTCGTTAAGACACTAACAGCTTACAGACGGTAGGCAATTAAGGTCACAGATATGAAAACTTAGGACATAAAGAGGCCTTTCTACTGACTCTGAAAAACACCAAAAGAAAGATGCCCAGTGTCCCTGCTCATCTGTGTGAACGTGCCTTAGACATGCTGCAAGGAGGCATGATGACTGCAGATGTGGCCAGGGCAATAAATTGCAATATCCGTAATGAGAGACGCCCTAAGACAGGGTTACAGGGAGACAGGACGGACGTTTGATCATCCTTGCAGTGGCAGACCACGTGTAACAACACCTGCCCAAGTTACACCAGGAATGCACAATCCCTCCATCAGTGCTCACACTGTCCGCAATAGGCTGAGAGAGGCTGGACTGAGGGCTTGTAGGCCTGTTATGGGAAGGCGGGTCCTCCCCGTTGCCTATGGGCACAAACCCCCGTTGCGGGACCAGACAGGACTGGCTCATCACTGAACGAGTCACGGTTTTGTCTCACCAGGATTCGCGTTTATCGTCAAAGGAATGAAAACGTGACACCGAGGCCTGTACTCTGGAGCAGGATCGATTTGGAGGTGGATGGCCTGGGGCGGTGTGTCACAGCATCATCGGACTGAGCTTGCTGGCAATCTCAACGCGTGCATTACAGGGAAGACATCCTCCTCACTCATGTGATACCCTTCCTGCAGGTTCATCCTGACATGACCCTCCAGCATGACAATTCCACCAGCCATACTGCACCGTTCTGTGCGTGATTTCCTGCAAGACAGGAATGTCAGTGTTCATACATGGCCAGCGAAGAACCCATATCTCAATCTCATTAGTAAGTCTGAGACTTGTTGGATCAGGTGAGGAGCTAGGAGCCATTCCCACAAAATGTCTGGAAGCATTGCAGTGCCTTGGTGGAAGTGTGGGGTAACATCTCACAGCAATAACTGGCAAATCTGGTGCAGTCCATGAGGATGAGGTGCACTGCAGTACTTAATGCAGCTGGTGGTCACACCAGATACTGACTGTTACTTTTGATTTTGACACCCCTTTGTTCAGGGACACATTATTCCATTTCTGTTAGCCACATATCTGTGGAACTTGTTCAGTTTATGTCTCAGTTGTTGAATCTTATGTTCATACAAATATTTACACACAGTTGACAGTGAGAGGACGTTTATTTTTTTTTGCTGAGTTTACTTAAATCCGAACTGGTCCTCTAGCAGATTAGTAAGAATGGCCCACCCCATCTTCAAGTATGTCATTTTCTCCTTTATTCAGATTTCAATTCAGCTCACTTTGAAAATTTGAAAATGAAAAATGAAATAATTTCCAAAATATCGCTATTTTTAAATATATGGAAATGTTTGCTCTACTCAAAATTACAACCACCTAATTGCAGCATTAAGGCAAAAATGGAGGCAAGTGGAAGGGGGAGAAAATAAGTAACTTATCCGTCTGCCCTGCATTAAAGACCAAAATTGGTAAAGACAATTGTGATAAATAAAAATGTATACCAGTTTCATTTAAGGACCAAAATACTGACAGCTGTACCATGCAAAATAGTTGGGATTCTCTATGTACCGATTCCATGGCACATTGTTTATGAACTGATACACAGAACAACACTGTGTTCAAAACGTAGAAATGTTCCATTTAAAATGATTATACAAAATTCTTGCAACCAATAGAATGTTATATATGAGAGATACAACCATCCCAGCTCTGCAACATTTACCTGGAGCTAACTCTGCAAATAGCACTGCTGGGTGATTTAAAAAGCCATAGTCAATCGATTAATAATATAATAATAATCTTAGCAAAAGTGTTTATCTTTAATTTGTAGAATCTATGAGAATAGAAAGGTTCGACAGATTTGTACCTTGTCAGCTCGGGGGTTTGAACTTGCAACCTTCCGGTTACTAGTCCAACGCTCTAACCACTAGGCTACCGTGCTGCCCAGGATTGCATGCGTCTGCGTTGCCAAGCGCTAAAATAGAAGTTGCTTCTATGGCGCAGAACGTGCAGCAAGTCCTGCCTCTCCCATCTCCTCATTGGCTTTTAGAAGCATTTGCCCACGTGCCATCTCCTCATTGGTTATACCCACGCGGGTGATTGAGGTCAGTGGTGGTAATACACCTTATGAAAGTTAGTTGCCAATCGTCATATAAAGTCCAGAGAATAAAAAGCCTGGAAGGAGGAGAGATGACTAGAAACGATTCAGTTGACCGTTTTATGTGTGGATTAATTGTCGGAGTAGAGAAATAACAACTCAACATTCATAACAAATTAGCTAGCAACAGCAAGCTAGCTAAATAGGACAAATTAGCTAGCAACAGCAAGCTAGCTAAATAGGACAAATTAGCTAGCAACAGCAAGCTAGCTAAATAGGACAAATTAGCTAGCAACAGCAAGCTAGCTAAATAGGACAAATTAGCTGGCAACTGCACGCTAGCTAAATAGGACAAATTAGCTAGCAACTGCAAGCTAGCTAGAAAGGACAAATTAGCTAGCAACTGCAAGCTAGCTAACTAAATTGCCATACATGTTTAATGCTTTCCCGACCTGTCCCCAAATTAATATAATTGTTTCAGGGTTTGTTTTGATATTTCAACCTGCGTTTCGTGATCGCATTTGATGTGGGGGGACAAAATACATTTGCACACGATGGCGCAAGCGGATATGGTGTTACACTATTGTTCTCAATTCAATCACCTTCATCCTCATCATTCAGTTAATTGAAATTAAATTTTGAAGAGTCGTGCACAATTATCAGTTATTATCAGTTTCTATTTGGTTTATGTCACCCATTCATTGTCAGAGACACAGTAACGCCTTGGGACCCAAAATCATAATACGTGTTCTAACTCCCCCTTGCGCTGGGCTTCAGAAATGAAGCAGTGATGCATGGTTACCGTACCAAACCACAAATGACCTCTAAATCCCGCAGCATAATCTCAAAACGTTTAGTCGAGCAACCATAAGAACGAATCGAGGCGGTCGGTCACATATTACCATACGCATTTATATATTCCTGCTACCAGTCTCTTTTCAGCCATGTTTACATGTATATCCTACTACCAGTCACGTTTTATGTATAAACCCACCTCAACCACTCCAGTAGCCCTGCACATTGAATAAGGTACTGGCACTGACCTGGACTGTATTCAAACTTGCATTCTCGTGTTTCTTCAACTCTCATTGTCGTTATTGTATGGCTTTTGTTTTTGCTTTCATTTTGTATTCTATTTCCTATTAATATCTACCGTATATTATTACTGTTGGGAAAGAGCTCTCAAGGTAAGTATTTCACTGTGCCGTTCTACACCTGTTGTATCTTGTGCATGTGGAAACTTGTAGATAACAGAAGGATGTAGGATGTTTTTAAAGTTTTAGCCATTACCTACTACTTCCAGCAAACAAGTATCTTATATTATGTGTGTGTGTATTAATCTCTCACCTCTACAGCAGCCTTTGCCCTTACAAACTCCTCCTCCTGGGAATGATGTCTGCCCGAGAGGTGACGGAGACTGGGCCGCACTTGTCGGGGTACTGGGTCCTGTAGGACACAGAAATGTGTACGTACACACACACACGCACACACACACAGAAATGCAAGATCAGCAAAAACACCCTCACCTTTGACTGTGTGAGGGGTCACACTTATAATCCCAGAAGGCAATGGAGACACCAATACATCATTTCAAATTGCTTTCGATACATCCTCACACTTTGTGGTGAAACTTGACCTGTATATGGTTATTTTCAAGGAAGATACCATAACATCACATCATTTTCTATTAGTATACATGTTAATGGAGGTTCTGTAGACCTTTAGTGCTGATATGTGGTCCTCGTCATCAATGCTATTGACTTCAAATGAGTTTTTCACAGATGGATTTGTTTTAAACTCTGCTGACCTGGGGGAGAAAGAAGGGTAAACATTTCTGGTATCGAAAGGAACGGTATACTCCTACAATATACTCTAACACTACAGTTGTACAACAAAATAATACAAAAAATCTGTTCACAACCACTATTCATATTTCTAGTAATATTTAATTTTTATGTTTTGTTTCCTGTAACTTATAACACATAATTGATTGAACTCTATTTCTAACACGTTAAGGCTTGACGCTTAAAGTGGACAAGGTGGAAAGTATAGCCATGGTAGGCCGTCAATGTAAATAAGAATTTGTTCTTAACTGACTTGCCTAGCTAAATAAAAGGTTAAATAATAAATAAATAAAGCCTTTTACAGGCTTATAAAAATGTCTTTACCATATTAATTCACTGGAGGAGTGGTGTGAGGTGCACTTATTTTCGTATCGTCTCTTCCCTGCTGTCATTCAGGCACCTTCAGGGTGAAGATTCACTTCCTCCCATTTCTCCAAAGGAGAAGAGGAACTGACTGAGCAGAAGGAATAAAGGGTGCAGAACTGTTAGCAAAATGTTATCCAACAACATGGACAAGAACATAGAACTGTTAGCAAAATGCTATCCACAAGATATAGACAGAAACATAGAACTGTTAGCATAATGCTTTCCACAAGATATAGACAGAAACATAGAACTGTTAGCATAATGCTATCCAACAACATGGACAAGAACATAGAACTGTTAGCAAAATGCTATCCACAAGATATAGACAGAAACATAGAACTGTTAGCATAATGCTATCCAACAACATGGACAAGAACATAGAACTGTTTGCATAATGCTATCCACAAAGTACTGTTAGCATAGTGCTTTCCAACAATAGGAACATAACAGTGGTGCAAATTTTCACACAAACCATACTAGAGCATATTCCAAGTAAATCACATACAGTGGGGCAAAAAAGTATTTAGTCAGCCACCAATTGTGCAAGTTATCCCACTTAAAAAGATGAGGCCTGTAATTTTCATCATAGGTACACTTCAACTATGACAGACAAAATGAGAGAAAAAAATCCAGAAAATCACATTGTAGGATTTTTAATTGCCCCTAGGTCAGTCAGTGTCAGTAGCTAGGTTTACATTCATTTTCACCCCAGTGGTGTGTTTCCCACCAAACATACTTGTTGCGGATACAAGTCAGTGTGTGATGACATAGAGCACACAAAATGTAATTCTTTGCTTATGTTTTCATGTACCAAATAAAGTTCAATGTGTTTAACTCTACTGATAGTTTTGTCTCAAACTGTTGCGTTAAAATAGCAAATGTGCCGATTCTAGTCTTGGCACTTGCGCTATAGCCAACAGCACGCAGATACAGTGCAAGTAGGCTAGTCCCTGATGATGATTATTATGGATAAGAGCAATAATATTTTTTATTTGTCAAGGGCAGTCAACATCAATCATCATGTCACCAGAATAAGCCCTCGATATTTATTAGAAAGGAGCATCAGATCACTGTGCACTTTCACCACCCTGTGAAGTTCATCGAAATTATTTCATCTGTAGCCTAATGAACTACATGGTTTCAAGTCGTAGTAGGAGGACCACACA
>NW_025744638.1:0-7530 GCF_021184085.1 Oncorhynchus gorbuscha
GAGAACTAATACTGAAGTGAAAAAGAAAGATGTGTGAGTAAAGGAGACAGCCCATTGTCTGTTTTGTGGAGACTAAATGAAGGTTGTCTTCTGTCTGTCTGAGTGTCATGAGGGTGGGGCCAACCTGTCAATCAGGTGTTAACACCACCTGAGTGTTCCTTCAACCCTCATTTCCTCTGCTCACCACTCCCTGTCAATCACAGAAGCCTCACCGACACTACATTCACACATGCACTGCTGTGTGTGTGTGTGTGTGTTTGTTTTGGTTTTGGTTTTAGTTTTACTATCCTTGTGACCAGAACAATGTTAACAACTGGGACATTTAGCTGGTCCCCACAAGGAAAAGGGGAATTTTAGGCTAGGGATTAGGTTTAGGGTTAACATTAGAATAAGGGTTAGAATTAGTAGTTAGGGTTAGGGTTCGAGGTTAAGGAAAAATAGGGAATCAATTGTTTGGTACCCACAAGGACAGTACAATAACTGTGTGTGTGTATGTATGTGTGAACCTGAAGTAAGGTGAGTTTACTCAATACTTAAAAAAAACATTTATTTATTCATATTTTTGAAGTTTAACAATTGTCGCAACTTGAGTGATTTAAAGTCTGTCTCCTCAATAGACCACCCGAAAAGTGAAAATAATTTATCTAGAAGAGAATCCCCGATGTCTCTCCCTTCCTGAACCCAAAACACCCCAGGGCATGGCCCTCTCTGTCTCACATCTCTCCCTTCCCCGATCCCAAACACCCCAGGGCAAGGCCCTCTCTGTCTCACATCTCTCCCTTCCCCGATCCCAATCACCCCAGGGCATGGCCCTCTCTCTCACCTCTCTCCTTTCCCCGATCCCAAACACCCCAGGGCACATGACTGTAAGTCGCTTTGGATAAAAGCGTCTGCTAAATGGCATATATTATTATTATTATTATTGACCTCTCTGTCTCTTTTTCTACAATTTTTCAGTCAAGACAAACACAAGTTGTGTGATATATTCACCCGTTCCTCCGCCCTCCAAACCCTCACCTGGCCAAGTGTTAGCAAAACTAGGACTAAGGGGAGGGCTGCACCACCATGGCAACTCTGACTGCTGCAACAACCAGGGGCGGACTTGGACAAGGAATTCAGCCATGGCATTTTATCCACACCAAACCACATCACCCCTCACCCCAACCATACACACACCCCACCCCACACATAAACCCTACACCCTACACCTGACCCAACACACCATACTTAGACACAGGCAGTAGTGCTGACACTGGTAGTACAGTACAGCGTTTCTCAACCATTTCTGTACCAGTGACTGGCTCATGTTTAAAACAAATACAATATGGAAAAACATCACTGGAGATACAACTCACCACTAACTGTTAGTCTGTCTGGATATACAACTCACCAGTATAACTGTTCCCTCTGCTCGAGACATTTTGTTTGCTTTCCTGTTGTGCTGTCTGTCTGTCTGTCTGTCTGTCTCAGCAGCTTCCCCCGCTGTCCCTCTTTGCATATTTTCTCTGTCTGTCTGTCTGTCTGTCTGTCTGTCTGTCTGTCTGTCTGTCTGTCTGTCTGTCTGTCTGTCTGTCTGTCTGTCTGTCTGTCTGTCTGTCTGTCTGTCTGTCTGTCTGTCTGTCTGTCTGTCTGTCTGTCTGTCTGTCTGTCTGTCTGTCTGTCTGTCTGTCTGTCTGTCTGTCTGAGCCTTATAACGCTATAAAGTGCCTTTCATGCAGTGCATTTGGAAAGTATTCAGACCCCTTGACTTTTCCCACATTTTTCTACAGTCTTACTCTAAAAATTGATTCAATCGTTTTTCCCCTCATCAATCTGTGCACAATACCCCATAACGACAAAGCAAAAACAGGTTTTTAGAAATGTTGGCAAATTTATTAAAATAAAAAACGGAAATATCATATTTACATAAGTATTCAGACCATTTACTCAGTACTTTGTTGAAGCACCTTTGGCAGCAATTACAGCCTTGAGTCTTCTTAGATATGACGCGCTACAAGCTTGGCACCTGTATTTGGGGAGTTTCTCCCATTCTTCTCTGCAGATCCTCTCAAGCTCTGTCAGGTTGGATGGGGAGTGTCACTGCACAGCTTTTTTCAGGTTTCTTCAGAGGTGTTCGATCGGGTTCAAGTCTCTGGCTGTGCCACACAAGGACATTCAGAGACTTTTTCCGAAGCCACCCCTGCATTTTCTTGGCTGTGTGCTTAGGGTCATTGTCCTGTTGGAAGGTGAACCTTCGTCCCAGTTTGAGGTCCTAAGCGCTTTGGAGCAGGTTTTCATCAAGGATCTCTCTGTACTTTGCTCCGTTCATCTTTCCTCGATCCTGACTAGTCTTCCAGTCCCTGCCACTGAAAAACATCCCCACAGCATAATTGTCATGTTTTGTCTTATATTGTCTTGTCATTTTGCTTTTCCTTCTGTTCGTTTTCCCCTGCTGGTCTTTTTAGGTTCGTTTCCTTTTTCTCTCTCCCTCCCTCTCTCTCTTCTCTCTGTCGTTCCGTTCCTGCTCCCAGCTGTTCCTATTCCCTAATCAATCATTTAGTCTTCCCACACCTGTTCCCTATCTTTTCCCCTGATTAGAGTCCCTATTTCTCCCTTGTTTTCCGTTTCTGCCCTGTCGGATCTTGTATATTGTTCACCGTGCTGTGTCTTTTGTATCGCCCTGTCGTGTCGTGTTTCCCTCAGATGCTGCGTGGTGAGCAGGTGTCTGAGTCTGCTACGGTCAAGTGCCTTCCCGAGGCAACCTGCAGTTTATTATCAGTCTCCAGTCAGTTCTCGTGATTACGAGTGATATTGTTTTTATGCTTTATTTACCGCTCCGATTTGTCTAGGAGTATTGCTATTTCCTTAAACTGGATTAAAGACTCTGTTTTCGCCAAGTCGCTTTTGGGTCCTCATTCACCTGCATAACAGAAGGATCCGACCAAAGAATGGACCCTGCGACTACAGACGCTCGTAACACTGCTGTCGAGATCCAAGGAGCCATGCTCGGCAGACACGAGCAGGAATTGTCTGCTGCTCGTCATGCCATGGAGAACCTGGCCGCTCAGGTTTCCGACCTCTCTGGACAGTTCCAGAGTCTTCGTTCTCGTGCCACCTGTTACTTCCTGGTCTGCCGAGCCTCCGGAACCTAGGGTTAATAACCCACCTTGCTACTCCGGGCAGCCCAAGGAGTGCCGCTCCTTTCTCACCCAGTGTGATATTGTGTTCTCTCTCCAACCCAACACATACTCTAGAGAGAGCTCGGGTTGCTTACGTCATTCACTCCTTACTGGCCGGGCTCGAGTGGGGCACAGCTATCTGGGAGGCAAGGGCTGATTGTTCAAACAATTACCAGAACTTTAAAGAGGAGATGATTCGGGTTTTTGACCGTTCAGTTTTTGGTAGGGAGGCTTCTAGGGCCCTGGCTTCCCTATGCCAAGGTGATCGATCCATAACGGACTACTCTATAGAGTTTCGCACTCTTGCTGCCTCTAGTGACTGGAACGAGCCGGCGCTGCTCGCTCATTTTCTGGAGGGACTCCACGCAGTGGTCAAAGATGAGATTCTCTCCCGGGAGGTTCCTTCCAGTGTGGACTCTTTGATTGCTCTCGCCATCCGCATAGAACGACGGGTAGATCTTCGTCACCAAGCTCGTGGAAGAGAGCTCGCGTCAACAGTGTTTCCCTGCTCCGCATCGCAACCATCTCCCTCCTCTGGCTCAGAGACTGAGCCCATGCAGCTGGGAGGTATTCGCATCTCGACTAAGGAGAGGGAACGGAGGATCACCAACCGCCTGTGCCTCTATTGCGGATTTGATGGACATTTTGTCAATTCATGTCCAGTAAAGCCAGAGCTCATCAGTAAGCGGAGGGCTACTGGTGGCGCTACTACTCAGGTCTCTCCATCTAGATCCTGTACTACTATGTCGGTCCATCTATGCTGGACCGGTTCGGGTGCTACATGCAGTGCCTTGATAGACTCTGGGGCTGAGGGTTGTTTCATGGACGAAGCATGGGCTCGGAAACATGACATTCCTTTCAGACAGTTAGACAAGCCTACGCCCATGTTCGCCTTAGATGGTAGTCATCTTCCCAGTATCAGATTTGAGACACTACCTTTAACCCTCACAGTATCTGGTAACCACAGTGAGACTATTTCTTTTTTTGATTTTTCGTTCACCTTTTACACCTGTTGTTTTGGGTCATCCCTGGCTAGTATGTCATAATCCTTCTATTAATTGGTCTAGTAATTCTATCCTATCCTGGAACGTTTCTTGTCATGTGAAGTGTTTTAATGTCTGCCATCCCTCCCATTTCTTCTGTCCCCACTTCTCAGGAGGAACCTGGCGATTTGACAGGAGTGCCGGAGGGAATATCATGATCTGCGCACGGTCTTCAGTCAGTCCCGAGCCAACTCCCCTTCCTCCTCACCGGTCGTATGATTGTAGTATTGATCTCCTTCCGGGGACACTCCTCCTCGGGGTAGACTATACTCTCTGTCGGCTCCCGAACGTAAGGCTCTCGAGGATTATTTGTCTGTGTCTCTTGACGCCGGCACCATAGTGCCTTCTTCCTCTCCGGCCGGGGCGGGGTTCTTTTGTTAAGAAAAGGACAGTACTCTGCGCCCCTGCGTGATTATCGAGGGCTGAATGACATAACGGTTAAGAATCGTTACCCGCTTCCCTTATGTCATCAGCCTTCGAGATTCTGCAGGGAGCCAGGTGCTTTACTAAGTTGGACCTTCGTAACGCTTACCATCTCGTGCGCATCAGAGAGGGGACGAGTGGAAACGGCGTTTAACATCCGTTAGGGCATTTTGAGTACCGGGTTCTGCCGTTTGGTCTCGTAATGCGCCAGCTGTTTTTCAGGCATTAGTTAATGATGTTCTGAGAGACATGCTGAACATCTTTGTTTTTTTCTACCTTGACGATATCCTGATTTTTCACCGTCACTCGAGATTCATGTTCAGCACGTTCGACGTGTTCTCCAGCGCCTTTTAGAGAATTGTCTCTACGTGAAGGCTGAGAAGTGCTCTTTTTCATGTCTCCTCCGTTTACTTTTCGGTTCCGTTATTTCCGCTGAAGGCATTCAGATGGATTCCGCTAAGGTCAAGCTGTCAGTGAGTGGCCCGTTCCAAGGTCACGTGTCGAGTTGCAGCGCTTTCTAGGTTTCGCTAATTTCTATCGGCGTTTCATTCGTAATTTCGGTCAAGTTGCTGCCCCTCTCACAGCTCTTACTTCTGTCAAGACGTGTTTTAAGTGGTCGGTTCCGCCCAGGGAGCTTTTGATCTTCTAAAAGAACGTTTTACGTCCGCTCCTATCCTCGTTACTCTGGCGTCACTAGACAATTCATTGTCGAGTTGGCCTTCAGAGGTAGGCGTGGGAGCCATTCTATCCCAGCGCTTCAGTCTGACGATAAGGTTCATCCTTGCGCTTATTTTCTCATCGCCTGTCGCCATCTGAACGCAACTATGATGTGGGTAACCGCGAACTGCTCGCCATCCGCTTAGCCCTAGGCGAATGGCGACAGTGGTTGGAGGGGGCGACCGTTCCTTTGTCGTTTTGGACAGACCATAAGAACCTTGAGTACATCCGTTCTGCCAAACGACTTAATGCTGCGTCAAGCTCGTTGGGCGTTATTTTTCGCTCGTTTCGAGTTTGTGATTTCTTACCGTCCGGGTAGCAGAACACCAAGCCTGATGCCTTATCCCGTCTTTTGGATTTCTTCTGTGGCTTCTACTGATCCCGAGGGGATTCTTCCTTATGGGCGTGTTGTCGGGTTGACAGTCTGGGGAATTGAAAGACAGGTTAAGCACACACTCACGCACACTGCGTCGCGCTTGTCCTAACCTTCTTTTCGTTCCTGTTTCCACTCGTCTGGCTGTTCTTCAGTGGGCTCACTCTGCCAAGTTAGCTGGTCATCCCGGTGTTCGAGGCACTCTTGCTTCTATTCGCCAGCGCTTTTGGTGGCCGACTCAGGAGCGTGACACGCGCCGTTTCGTGGCTGCTTGTTCGGACTGCGCGCAGACTAAGTCAGGTAACTCTCCTCCTGCCGGTCGTCTCAGACCGCTCCCCATTCCTTCTCGACCATGGTCTCCCATCGCCCTAGACTTCATTACCGGTCTGCCTTTGTCTGCGGGGAAGACTGTGATTCTTACGGTTGTCGATAGGTTCTCTAAGGCGGCACATTTCATTCCTCTCGCTAAACTTCCTTCCGCTAAGGGAGACGGCACAAATCATCATCGAGAATGTGTTCAGAATTCATGGCCTCCCGTTAGACGCCGTTTCAGACAGGGTCCGCAATTTACGTCACAGTTTTTTTTGGAGGGAGTTCTGTCGTTTGATTGGTGCGATCCGTCAGTCTCTCTTCCGGGTTTCATCCCCAGTCTAACGGTCAAGCAGAGAGGGCCAATCAGACGATTGGTGGCATACTACGCAGCCTTTCTTTCAGAAACCCTGCGTCTTGGGCAGAACAGCTCCCCTGGGCAAGAATACGCTCACAACTCGCTTCCTTCGTCTGCTACCTGGTTATCTCCGTTTCAGAGTAGTCTGGGTTACCAGCCTCCTCTGTTCTCATCCCAGCTTGCCGAGTCCAGCGTTCCCTCCGCTCAAGCGTTTGTAAAACGTTGTGGCGCACCTGGAGGAGGGTGAGGTCTGCACTTTGCCGTTACAGGGCACAGACTGTGAGCCGCCAATAAACGTAGGATTAAGAGTCCAAGGTATTGTTGCGGCCAGAGAGTGTGGCTTTCACTCGCAACCTTCCTCTTACGACAGCTTCTCGTAAGTTGACTCCACGGTTCATTGGTCCGTTCCGTGTCTCCCAGGTCGTCAATCCTGTCGCTGTGCGACTGCTTCCGCGACATCTTCGTCGCGTCCATCCTGTCTTCCATGTCTCCTGTGTCAAGCCCTTTCGCACCCCCGTTCGTCTTCCCTCCCCCTCCCGTCCTTGTCGAGCGCACCTATTTACAAGGTACGTAGGATCATGGACATGCGTTCTCGGACGGGGTCACCAATACTTAGTGGATTGGGAGGGTTACGGTCCTGAGGAGAGGAGTTGGGTTCCGTCTCGGGACGTGCTGGACCGTTCACTTATTGATGATTTCCTCCGTTGCCGCCAGGAGTCCTCCTCGAGTGCGCCAGGGCGCTCGGTGAGTGGGGGGCACTGTCATGTTTTTGTCTTATATTGTCTTGTCATTTTGCTTTTTTTTCCTTCTGTTCGTTTTCCCCCTGCTGGTCTTTTAGGTTCGTTCCCCTTTTTCTCTCTCCCTCCCCTCTCTCCTCTCTGTCGTTCCGTTCCTGCTCCCAGCTGTTCCTATTCCCCTAATCAATCATTTAGTCTTCCCACACCTGTTCCCTATCTTTTCCCCTGATTAGAGTCCCTATTTCTCCCCTTGTTTTCCGTTTCTGCCCTGTCGGATCCTTGTATATTGTTCACCGTGCTGTGTCTTTGTATCGCCCTGTCGTGTCGTGTTTCCCTCAGATGCTGCGTGGTGAGCAGGTGTCTGAGTCTGCTACGGTCAAGTGCCTTCCCGAGGCAACCTGCAGTTTATTAT
>NW_025744639.1:0-27500 GCF_021184085.1 Oncorhynchus gorbuscha
AGTGCTGCTTCCTGTGCTTGGCCCTCCTTTGTTGAACATAATAAACAGCTCCCTATCCACTGGATGTATACCAAACTCACTAAAAGTGGCAGTAATAAAGCCTCTCTTGAAAAAGCCATAGCCTGTCCCAGAATAAAATTTAAAAAAACAAATCAGCCTATATCAAATCAAATGTATTTGTCACATACACATGGTTAGCAGACGTTAATGCGAGTGTAGCGAAATGCTTGGGCTTCTAGTTCCGACAATGCAGTAATAACCAATGAGTAATCTAACCTAACAATTCCAAAACTACTACCTTATACACACAAGTGTAAAGGGTTTAAGAATATGTACATAAAGATATATGAATGAGTGATGGTACAGAAGGGCATAGGCAAGATGCAGTAGATGGTATCGAGTACAGTATATACATATGAGATGAGTAATGTAGGGTATGTAAACAAAGTGGCATAGTTTAAAGTGGCGAGTGATACATGTATTACATAAAGATGCAGTAGATGATAGAGTACAGTATATACATATGAGATATCTAATCTCCCATTCCTCTCAAAACATTTTCAAAAATCTGTTGCGCGGCAACTAACTACATTCCTGAAAACAAACAATGCATATGAAGCGCTTCAATCTGGTTTTAGACCTCATCATAGCACTGAAACTGCACTCGTGAAGGTGTCCTCATGCTCCTCGACCTTAGTGCTAGTGCTTTTGACACCATCGATCACCACATTCTTTTGGAGAGATTGGAAACCCCATCTTTGTAACATTGCAAAAATCAGAAACTTTGTCAAAAAATGTGACAGAAAATGTAATCAATGCTTTTATCACTTCTAGACTAGACTACTGCAATGCTCTACTTTCCGGCTACCTGGATAAAGCACTAAATAAACCTCACTTAGTGCTAAACATGGCTGATGGATTCTAGTCAAGATTCTAAGAATATGATCATAGTACTCCAGTACTATCCTCTCTACTACACTGGCTCCTATTAAGGCTATGGCTGATTTCAAGGTTATACTGCTAACCTACAAAGCATTACATGGGCTCGCTCCTACCGATCTCTCCGATTTGGTCCTGCCGTACATACCTACACGTACGCTACGGTCACAAGACACAAGCCTCCTTATTGTCTCTCAAATTTCTAAGCAAACAGTTGGAGACAGGGCTTTCTCCTATAGAGCCAAATTTTTATGGAATGGTCTGCTTATCCATGTGAGAGACGCAGACTTGGTCTCGACCTTTACATCTTTATTGAAGACTCATCTCTTCAGTAGGTCCTATGATTGAGTGTAGTCAGGCCCAGGAGTGTGAAGGTGAACGGAAAGGCACTGGAGCGACAAACCACCCTTGCTGTCTCTGCCTGGTCGGCCTAGTCACTGGCTTACTAGTGTTCTTCCATGCCAGGAGATGTGCGTCACTTGAGTGGGTTGAGTCACTGACGTGATCTTCCTGTCCCGGTTGGCTCCCCATCAAGTTTGTTCTGTGGAGAAGATCTTCGTAGGCTATACTCAGCCTTGTCTCAGGGTAGCAAGTTGGTGGTTTGAAGATATCCCTCTAGCGGTGTGGGGGCTGTGCTTTGGCAAAGTAGTTGGGGTTATATCCTGCCTGGTTGGACCTGTCCGGGACAGGGTCACAGTGTCTCCCAACCCCATGGCCATGGGACCATGCCTCAGGACTACCTGGCCTGATGACTCCTTGCTGTCCCCAGTCCACCTGGTCGTGCTGCTGCTCCAGTTTCAACTGTTCTGCCTGCGGCTATGGAACCCTGACCTGTTCACCGGACATGCTACCTTGTCCCGTAACTGCCATTTTTGACTTTCTCTCTCTACCGCACCTGCAGTCTCAAACTCTGAATGCTCGGCTATGACAAGCCAATTGACATTTACTCCTGAGGTGACCTGTTGCACCCTCAACAACTACTGTGATTATTATTATTTGACCCTGCTGGTCATCTGTTCTCAGCGATCACTGCCTCATTGCCTGCATCCGTAATGGGTCTGCGACCAAACGACGACCCTCATCACTGTCAAACGCTCCCTGAAACACTTCTGCGAGCAGGCCTTTCTAATCGACCTGGCCGGGGTATCCTGGAATGACATTGACCTCATCCCGTCAGTAGATGATGCCTGGCTATTCTTTAAAAGTGCCTTCTTAACCATCTTAAATAAGCATGCCCCTCTCAAAAAATGTTGAACTAGGAATAGATATAGTCCTTGGTTCACGCAAGACCTGTCTGCCCTTGACCAGCACAAAAACATCCTGTGGCGTTCCGCATTAGCATCGAATAGAACAAATATACACAGGCAGTTAGAAAAGCTAAGTCTAGCTTTTTCAAAGATAAATTTTCATCCTGTAGTACTAATTCAAAAAAGTTCCGGGACTCTGTAAAGTCCATGGAGAATAAGAGCACCTCCTCCCAGCTGCCCACTGCTCTGAGGCTAGGAAAGATTGTCACCACCGATAAATCCACTATAATTGAGAATTTCAATAAGCATTTCTCTACGGCTGGCCATGCTTTCCACATAGCTAATCCTACCCCGGTCAACTGCCCAGCACCCTCCACAGCAACCCGCCAAACCACCCAGCATTTCTCCTTTACCCAAATCCAGATAGCCAATGTTCTGAAAGAGCTGCAAAATCTGGACCCCTACAAATCAGCCGGGCTAGACAATCTGGACCCTCTCTTTCTAAAATTATCTGCCGAAATAGTTGCAACCCCTATTACTAGCCTGTTCAACCTCTCTGAGATTCCCAAAGATTGGAAAGATGCCGCGGTCATCCCCCTCTTCAAAGTGGGTGACACTTTAGACCCAAACTGCTACAGACCCATATCTATCCTACCCTGTCTTTCTAAGGTCTTCGAAAGCCAAGTTAACAAACAGATTACTAACCATTTCGAATCCCACCATACCTTCTCCGCTATGCAATCTGGTTTCAGAGCTGGTCATGAGTGCACCTCAGCCACGCTCAAGATTCTAAACGACATCATAACCGCCATCGATAAGAGACATTACTGTGCAGCCGTATTCATTGACCTGGCCAAGACTTTCGACTCTGTCAATCACAACATTCTTTTTGGCAGACTCGAAAAGCCTTGGTTTCTCAAATGATTGCCTCGCCTGGTTCACCAACTACTTCTCTGATAGAGTTCAGTGTGTCAAATCGGAGGGCCTGTTGTCTGGACCTCTGACAGTCTCTATGGGTGTGCCACAGGGTCCAATTCTCAGGCCGACTCTCTTTTCTGAATACATCAATGATGTTGCTCTTGCTGCTGGTGATTCTCTGATCCACCTCTACGCAGACGACACCATTCTGTATACTTCTGGCCTCTCCTTGGACACTGTGTTAACTAACCTCCAGACGAGCTTCATTGCCATACAATTCTCCTTCCGTGGCCTCCAACTGCGCTTAAACGCAAGTAAAACTAAATGCATGCTTTTCAATCGATCGCTGCCCGCACCTGCTCGCCCGTCCAGCATCACTACTCTGGACGGCTCTGACTTAGAATACGTGGACAACTACAAATACCTGGGTGTCTGGTTAGACTGTAAACTCTCCTTCCAGACTCACATTAAGCATCTCCAATCCAAAATTAAATCTAGAATCGGCTTCCTATATCGCAACAAAGCATCCTTCACTCATGCTGCCAAACATACCCTCGTAAAACTGACCATCCTACCGATCCTCGACTTCTGTGATGTCATCTATAAAATAGCCTCCAACACTCTACTCAACAAACTGGATGCAGTCTATCACAGTGCCATCTGTTTTGTCACCAAAGCCCCATACACTACCCACCATTGCGACCTGTACGCTCTCGTTGGTTGGCCCTCGCTTCATACTCGTCGGCTGCCTTCGATACTGTGAACCATCAGATCCTCCTCTCCACCCTCTCCGAGTTGGGCATCTCCGGCGCGGCCCACGCTTGGATTGCGTCCTACCTGACAGGGCGCTCCTACCAGGTGGCGTGGCGAGAATCTGTCTCCTCACCACGCGCTCTCACCACTGGTGTCCCCCAGGGCTCTGTTCTAGGCCCTCTCCTATTCTCGCTATACACCAAGTCACTTGGCTCTGTCATAACCTCACATGGTCTCCCTATCATTGCTATGCAGACGACACACAATTAATCTTCTCCTTTCCCCCTTCTGATGACCAGGTGGCGAATCGCATCTCTGCATGTCTGGCAGACATATCAGTGTGGATGACGGATCACCACCTCAAGCTGAACCTCGGCAAGATGGAGCTGCTCTTCCTCCCGGGGAAGGACTGCCCGTTCCATGATCTTGCCATCTCGGTTGACAACTCCATTGTGTCCTCCTCCCAGAGCGCTAAGAACCTTGGCGTGATCCTGGACAACACCCTGTCGTTCTCAACCAACATCAAGGCGGTGGCCCGTTCCTGTAGGTTCATGCTCTACAACATCCGCAGAGTACGACCCTGCCTCACACAGGAAGCGGCGCAGGTCCTAATCCAGGCACTTGTCATCTCCCGTCTGGATTACTGCAACTCGCTGTTGGCTGGGCTCCCTGCCTGTGCCATCAAACCCCTACAACTCATCCAGAACGCCGCAGCCCGTCTGGTGTTCAACCTTCCCAAGTTCTCTCACGTCACCCCGCTCCTCCGCTCTCTCCACTTGCTTCCAGTTGAAGCTCGCATCCGCTACAAGACCATGGTGCTTGCCTACGGAGCTGTGAGGGGAACGGCACCTCAGTACCTCCAGGCTCTGATCAGGCCCTACACCCAAACAAGGGCACTGCGTTCATCCACCTCTGGCCTGCTCGCCTCCCTACCACTGAGGAAGTACAGTTCCCGCTCAGCCCAGTCAAAACTGTTTGCTGCTCTGGCCCCCCAATGGTGGAACAAACTCCCTCACGACGCCAAGACAGCGGAGTCAATCACCACCTTCCGGAGACACCTGAAACCCCACCTCTTTAAGGAATACCTAGGATAGGATAAGTAATTATTCTCACCCCCCCCCTTTAAGATTTAGATGCACTATTGTAAAGTGACTGTTCTACTGGATGTCATAAGGTGAATGCACCAATTTGTAAGTCGCTCTGGATAAGAGCGTCTGCTAAATGACTTAAATGTAATGTAAAATGTCGTCGCCAAACCCACTGGCTACAGGTTATCGACAAGTCTCTGCTAGGTAAATCCCCGCCTTATCTCAGCTCACTGGTCACCATAGCAGCACCCACTCGTAGCACGCGCTCCAGCAGGTATAACTCACGGGTCACCCCCAAAGCCAATTCCTCCTTTGGTCGTCTTTCCTTCCAGTTCTCTGCTGCCCATGACTGGAACGAATTGCAAAAATCTCTGAAGCTGGAGACTCACATCTCCCTCACTAGCTTTAAGCACCAGCTGTCAGAGCAGTTTACAGATCACTGCACCTGTACTTAGCCTATCTGTAAACAGCCCATCTATCTACCTACCTCATCCCCATACCGGTATTTATTTATTTATTTTGCTCCTTTGCACCCCAGTATCTCTACCTGCACATTCATCTTCTGCCGATCTACCATTCCAGTGTTTAATTGCTATATTGTAATTACTTCGCCACCATGGCCTATTTATTTCCTTAACTTACCTCATTTGCACTCACTGTATATAGACTTTTTGTTTTCTTTTGTTCTACTGTATTATTGAGTGTATGTTTAGTTTATTCCATGTGTAACTCTGTGTTGTATGTGTCGAATTGCTATGCTTTATCTTGGCCAGGCCGCAGTTGCAAATGAGAACTTGTTCTCAACTAGCCTACCTGGTTAAATGAAGGTGAAATAAAAAAATACAAAATAAATAAAAATCTATGAACGTTTGAAAATCTCGGCCATGTTCTGTTATAATCTCCACCCGGAGCAAACGTTTCGGGTAGCCTTCCACAAGCTTCCCACAATAAGTTGGGTGAATTTTAGCCAATTCCTCCTGACAGAGATGGTGTAACGGTCGCAAATTTGCAGGCCTCCTTGCTCGAACACACTTATTCAGATCTGCCCACAAATTTTAGGACTCAGGTCAGGGCTTTGTGATGGCCACTCCAATACATTGACTTTGTTTTCCTTAAGCTATTTTGCCACAACTTTGGAAAGTCATTGGTCATTGTCCATTTGGAAGACACATTTGCGAGCAAACTTTAACTGTCTTGAGATGTTGTTTCAATATATCAACATAATTTTCCATCCTCATGATGCCATCTATTTTGTGAAGTACACCAGTCCCTCCTGCAGCAACGCACCCCCACAATATGATGCTGCCACTCCCGTGCTTCACAGATGGGATGGTGTTCTTCGGCTTGCAAGCATCCCCCTTTTTCCTCCAAACATAACGATGGTCATTACGGCCAAACTGTTTTATTTTTTTTTTCATCAGACCTGAGGACATTTCTCCAAAAAGCACGATCTTTGTCCCCATGTGCAGTTGCAAACCGTAGTCTGGCTTTTATATGGCGGTTTTGGAGCAGTGGCTTCTTCCTTGCTGAGCGGCTTTTCAGGTTACGTCGACATAGGACTAGTTTTACTGTGGCTATAGATACTTTTGTACTTGTTTCCTCCAGCATCTTCACAAGGTCATTTGCCGTTGTTCTGCGATTGATTTGCAATTTTCGCACCAAAGTACGATCATCTCTAGGAGACAGAATGCATCTCCTTCCTGAGCGGTATGACAGTTGCGTGGTCCCATGGTGTTTATACTTGCATACTATTGTTGAACGTGGTACCTTCAGGCATTTGGAAATTGCTCCCAAGGATGAACCAGACTTGTGGAGGTCTACAATTTTTTTCTGAGGTCTTGGCTGATTTCTTTTGATTTTCCCATGATGTCAAGCAAAGAGGCACTGAGTTTGAAGGTAGGCCTTGAAATACATCCACAGGTACACCTCCAATTGACTCAAATTACGTCAATTAGCCTATCAGAAGCTTCTAAAGCCATAACACAATTTTCTGGAATTTTCCAAGCTGTTTAAAAGCACAGTCAACATGGTGTATGTAAACTTCTGACCCACTGGAATTGTATTACAGTGAATTCATCTGTCTGTAAACAATTGCTGGAAAAATTACTTGTGTCATGCACAAAGTATTTCCTAACCGACTTGCCAAAACTATAGTTAACAAGACATTTGTGGAGTGGTTGAAAAATGAGTTTTAATGACTCCAACCTAAGTGTATGTAAACTTCCGACTTCAACTGTATGTCTGCTCAAATCCACAGGATTTTCATTCTCCACCACAACAACAAATATGCTGGGAAACTCTTACAATACCATCATCAGCTGTGTTCAACACGAGGGAAAGTACTGCCAAGACCTACCATTGGCTTTACATGTCAGCCTAGGATAATGATCTGTCATTGTTTTCTTGTTTTCTAAAAGCTGAATTTCAGTAACACATGAAATTAACACATTTCAATGAATAAGATGAGATGCAACAAAATCAAAACGTCAGAGTTGAGGCAAGAAATGTATGTAGAACCGTCTGAGAGGTGGAGGGAGTAGGGAGCATCTTAGTCACAGTCACAGCCAGGGAGGTACATGATTGAGGGTGTAAATGTTACATGATCAACTGTTCAATAGTTTTTTCAAGCAAATAATACCTGTGGAAAGGACATTACATACTGAAGTTGTATAAAATACCAATACATTTACATTGTGATATGCCTAGTTGACAATAGTCTGACATTTGCCATGGGTGGAAAGAAACTTTAAAGTATAGTTGAGAAGGTGGGCAAAACTAAGTTCCACCATTCACACCCTACTACAACAACCTGCTTTAACAAACCAGTGACTGAAACAGTAAGCAAACACTTAAAGACATGCTCCGGCGACTCCTAAGTATAAATTAAACCTCCCGCTTTGGGCTGGATGTGTTAATGTGTAGTTCATACATGCATAATCTATGAGCAGAATTACGGTCTTATCTCAATTAGCCACGAAATCCCTAGTTTTGTTTTTCTGGAAGCTGTGCTGTGCCATTTTCCCCCACGTGGGCCAGGGCCCTAGCAATTCAAGTTCTAGCCAATGAGCATCAGCCCCTCCCCATTTGAGTGAGAGCAAGCAAGATATGCACACACAGCAGAGCGAGAACAAGGAAGTGGTGCACATGTCTGCACATATGTGACGTAGTACGCAATTATTGGGGAACACTTTTGGCCCCTGAGCGCTACTTTCAGAAATACTGACTAAAATGCATACAAAAGTACAAGAGAAACTCTTTGAATTGCCTCTTCCCTCAAACACCGCTAACAAGAATGAGCTTATTTTGAAATCATTTATTTTATTAAAGTGTTGTACCGACACTCATCTGGTGTTGAGTCAGCCCAGAAAAGCTGAGGAATTGAATAGACATAATGGCAGAACTGGTGGAGAAAATTAACAATGTAATATTCACATAAAAACTCCAAAACGTTATTGTAAAAAAACAGGCTGTCATAAACATTATTGGTACATTACCGTAGCTAAAATAGAGCTTGAACCATTTGAAATATATATGACACATACACACGTGCACGCACGGGCACACACATGCATACACCATTGCTAGAACTATATAAGCAATCTGGATCCTTTTATTTACACTATCGCACATCTGGTTGGCATTTTCCAGCCGTTAAAACCATGATATATGTTTTATACGTTTAACAGTCCCTGAAGTACTGTACTGCGCTGCAACATTACCAAATTATTTTCCTCCTACCTCTCTTTCTTACATGAAAGGTTATGATAACACGGGGCGGGGCGGCTAACATTAGCGGCTGTAAAGTGCTGGGAACCGGGGCCGCTGTGCAGCGGCTTTATTGGTCTGAGATAAGAGGTAAGTGTGTGTTAGCTGGTTTATATGCTGCTGGAAGGGACTGCTTCTCATTAGCGAACCCAGGCCCAGTGACTCTGGAACGGAAGGATTGGTGGAGAGGAGGAAAGGGGTCAAGTCTCCCAAGTATAGTAGCTAGCTACTGTAGCAGATCAAACTTGGTTCCTGAGGGACAAGGGCTACCGCTTGAGCTACAGCTTTGCTAACAGCGTCATTCTACAAAGTTGCAAATCCATGTAAAAAACACAAGAGACCAGCAGACTGGATACAAGGGTGAGGCAGTACAGCAGGAACAGCTCCATCTCGTAGTCAAACCACACTGAATAATGGGGAAGTAAGGCAAACAATTTCAGTGACTAATTTCTATGGACAGGGGAAAATAACAATCACCAAATTAACTGTGGATACATTACAAATGATAAAGAAACAATGCTCACACTATTTGTCAGACATTGAGAACTGATATTATATTCTGGCTGTTGGGGTGGGGATTTGTGTGGGACTCCTCATGTCTTAATCATTATCAGGAAGGACTTTGGTCCAAATCCGATGTTGGGTACTATATTTATAGATTTTTGGTAGGTAGGTAGCCCAACAATCCAATACCTCTGGGCCCTTATCCCCACAACACTCTCTCCATCCAGATGCACTGCACTGCAGACGGACCCTTTTGCTACTCTCAACTGTGTGTGGAGGGGTTGAGATGAAGAAAGCTGAAGACACATTTCCATTGTTCTCTGTAACTATGGACCATAAAGTTGTATTGTATGAATCCAAACAACCTGCCTTTAGCTTGACCATCCGTCCTTGATCTACCTGAGAGGTTGGTGGAAGGAGGGTAGCTTAAAATGGGTGTAATGGCTAGAATGGAGTGAATAGAAATGTATCAATAATGCTTGATGTGTTTTACCTTTCATTCATTAATTCATACCATTCCAACCATTACAATGGAGTAACTACAATACAGACATCTACCTCTTCATCCTGCTCTCTGACAAACTAGTAAACTGTGTCAAACCACTGACTATCTATATCTTACAAGCTCGACCTAAAACACAAAGCTCCAACATTGGATACAAATTAAAAACGCACAAAATTAAAGATCTGTGTTTCGTTCACCATTATAATCAGGAGCTCTTTAATTTATTTTACCGTTATCTTACCAGGTAAGTTGACTGAGAACACGTTCCCATTTACAGAAACGACCTGGGAAATACTTACAGGGGAGAGGAGGGGGATGAATGAGCCAATTGTAAGCTGGGGATGATTAGGTGGCCATGACGGTTTGAGGGCCAGATTGGGAATTTAGTCAGGACACCGGGGTTAACACCCCTACTCTTACAATTAGTGCCATGGGATCTTTAATGACCTCAGAGAGTCAGGACACCTGTTTAACGTTCCATCCGAAAGACGGCACCCTACACAGAGCAGTGTCCCCAATCACTGCCCTGGGGCATTGGGATATTTTTTAGACCAGAGGAAAGAGTGCCTCCTACTGGCCCTCCAACACCACTTCCAGCAGCATCTGGTCTCCCATCCAGGGGCAACCCTGCTTAGCTTCAGAAGCAAGCCAGCAGTGAGATGCAGGATGGTATGCAAAAAAACTTTCAGAAATAATGTTTATGATTATATTTGGAGGTAATAAATACAAATGAATAAAAAAAGAATGCGGAGGAAATCAAATTGATAGTATGAAGAGTAAACAAGCCGGCGGTGCCCAAGAAGGCGACGGAAGGGGTGTGAAATAAAATGGTCAAAAGGAATCAATATTTATATTCTTCCATAAGACGACCCCCGTGCCAGCCTCTGGCTCAGCTTGAAGCTGTTTCAGTGTGTGTTTTTAGCGAGCCTCAGTTCTGAAGACACGAGTGGCAAAATTAAGACGGACGGACGGAGACTCCAAAAGTTATTTTGCTTCTCTCTTGTTATCCTCCTTTCTTTCATCCTTCTCTTGCTCTAATAATAAGAGAGTAAGGTCTGGCTCAGTGGTGTGTTGCACTCAAGATCGGCCCGCTCATTAGGTAGTACTAGGCGCCTACTGCGGCAGATTGAAGATTGTGGCATTTTCTAAAATGACCAAGACGCACCTCCAACAACACATAAACCCTCACATAATTCAGCCCAAAAGGAATGACAATTTCTGTCAACCAGTGGCATATGGGCATTTTAGGTGAGAGCTGATGCCGCCCTGTGATAAGCAGTGCCCACTTTGTCAAAGGCAGGGGTGCAAAATATTTTGCTTGTCCATTCCCAGCACGTCTCTCCAGGGTGCTGTTGGAGAGACTTCACTGCCACGCTCCACCGACGTTCTGTCAAAAGAAATCATTCAACATAAATCATGTAGCAGCAGATATAGTATATGGTACAAAGAGTATGTGGCCATTTCTGTAGCGACTGGCTGGAGATCAAATAGATGATAATGTAATTAGAGACACTTTTTCATGCAGGTTTCTCCGATCAAATAACCTAACATAAATGGCGCCCAATATTTTTGTTGTTGTTTTTGCTGACATGTTAATAAACAACATATGCTACAAACAGGACAGGTCAAATATGGAATGGATAATCAGGCTACTCACAACTGCTGTCCAGGAGTTAAGATAAATAATAAATATAAATTCTCATGATCAGAAGTTTGAATCCGTATATTTTTGACAAGCTGATCATCCACGAACATAGATTTTTGGTCTGGACCAGCCTTGATTTGGCCCAAACATATAAGCCTATAAATGACATATTTTCAACTTGAATCCAGAACCAAAAATTTACCTGATTTCAACTTCCTGAAAATACGTTTGTTCAACATCCAGAATATAGCGCTTTTTTTACTGAAGACAGATAGAAGACCCGAGGCGACCACCTAGGCTAATTAACTATCTAGCGTACTCCGAACACCTGTGTGTAACGGAAGGAAGGATGCCAGAAAAGTGTTTTAACTGAAAAATACTGTTGGTTGCAACGGTGTTAAACCTGCTTTGAAAGGTTTACAGTGAAGGACATCTCACTGGAGGCCATAGGAGCTTTGTGAAGCCAGGGGTAAGTGATACATGGAGAGATGACCAATCAATCACTGTTGATGTGAAACCTCAACCCAGCATGTTATTGTGATAAGAGTCTGTAGATGCAAAGGATGCAGGGCCTGGGGTCAAGCTGGAGAGGTCTGAAGGCAAGTAGGACCCAGTGCAAAGCAGAGACATCCAGACTGGAGTCCAGGACCCGACACAGCATCATGGAACTGCTGTCGGGAGACATCGACTCGACGCCTAAAACTTCAGAACTAAAGAACTCGGCCGCTCAGGCCTAATGGATGTTTTCCCACCTTGTCATCTGTCCATATCTGAATGGCCTGTGCTGCCTGGAACTTTCCTGCCAAGGAAGTCATCTCCATCCGGTTCTCCTCCTTCATCTTGTAGCGAAGTAGACAGAAAACAGCAAGAGGAGTGTTCCAATCAGCGCTGGTCCCATGTCACAAGTTGTGGAAACCGAAAGCAGCGGCATGCTGCTAAGCGGACGGGAATGATTGAGAGAGGTTCGGAGCAGATTGGCAAAAGGAATAGCTTCGCTGCACTGGTGTCTGATCTATCTGCGCCTTCATTGCTGGGACTGCCTGTGTCTGCGATGGTGGTGCTAACTCCACATATGCTGACTCCAGCAGCTGCTTTGTCATTGTGTTCGGCTCCTTTCCTTCTCTCTGGATGTGGCGGGGCACTGCCTGCTATGGGAGGTCTGGACCTATCGCCGGGTGCAGCGGGCGTACACTATCCTGCTTCTCGAGGGCCCGTGATAGGTTGTGTGAGGGGTGGGAATGGGCAGAATTCTCTATTCCCTTCTCCGGCCGTTGTATTGGGCAGTTCAAATGGTGAAAAATGTCTCAGTCCCTGGAGCAAAAATGTTGTGCTTTCCAGGAACACGAGAACAGGCCATCAATAAGCTGCCCCCAAATATTTTAGACCAGCATCAGGAAAATTAGTCATGTGTGATTCAATGGGCAGCTCAGAACAGCTGAAGATCGATTTTAAAGAACTGATTGGTTCACAACTTGAAACCAACAAACGCCACAAAATATCTGTCCCTCTGCCTTCCCTAAAATGTGACATCGAACGGTTCAGGAGACTTGCAGCCCTCCATAACTGGATACGAGACTATTGCAGCTCTGTGGGTGTAACATTTATTGACAATTTTGATACCTTCTTGAAACAAAGCTCAAATTATAAGGAGGATGGGATCCATCCAAATAATTTGGGTTCCAAATCCCTGTCATTCGCGTGAAGAAAAGATGGAGGTACATTGGGGTGGAGATCCGGGTGCCTTGTGAGAATTCGTTGGCGAGTGTGTAACCCGCCACCACTATCCGTTCAATTGGCCAGCGTGCAATGGAGAAAAAACTGGATGAGCTCCATTCGAGACAATCTTACCAACGGGACATTAAAAACGGTAATACCTTATGTTTCACCGAGTCGTGGCTGAACGACGACACAGATAATATACAGTTGGCTGGGGTTTCTGTGCATCGGCAGAACAGAACTGCTACGTCTGGTAAGATGAGGGGTGTTGGTCTGTAATTTTGTCATTAACAGCTGGCATGCGATGTCTAATATTAAGGAAGTCTCGCGGTATTGTCTGAGGTAGAGTACCTAATGATAAGCTGTAGACACACTATTTACCTAGAGTTATCAGCTACATTCTTTTGCGTATTTACCACCGCAAACCGACGCTGGCACTAAGACAGCACTCAACGAGCTGTATAAGGCATTTCCCACCATAAAGCATGGAGGAGGTGGTGTTAGGGTGCTTTGCTGTTGTTCTGGGATTGATTTCACTTTTCGCACCAAAGTACGTTCATCTCTAGGAGACAGAACGCGTCTCCTTCCTGAGCAGAATGACGGCAACGTAGCCCCATGGTGTTAATACTTGCGAACTATTGTTTGTACAGATAAACGTGGTACCTTCAGGCATTTGGAAATTGCTCCCAAGGATGAACCAGACTTGTGGAGGTCTACAATTTTTTTTCCTGAGGTCTTGGCTGATTTCTTTTGATTTTCCCATGATGTCATGCAAAGAGGCACTGAGTTTGAAGGTCGGCCTTGAAATACATCCACAGGTACACCTCCAATTGACTCAAATTATGTCAATTAGCCTATCAGAAGCTTCTAAAGCCATGATATAATTTTCTGGAATTTTCCAAGCTGTTTAAAGGCACAGTCAACTTAGTGTATGCAAACTTCTAACCCACTGGAATTGTGATACAGTGAATTAATCTGTCTGTAAACAATTGTTGGAAAAATTACTTGTGTTATGCACAAAGTAGATGTCCTAACCGACTTGCCAAAACTATAGTTTGTTAACAAGAAATTTGTGGAGTGATGGAAAAACTAGTTTTAATGACTCCAACCTAAGTGTATGTAAACTTCCGACTTCAACTGTAGCTATATTTTCAGATATTACATGTGTCAGTAAACGTTGGCCAAAAAGTTTATTGCCAACAGCACAGTTGCAGTCATCAATGCTCTGGATAACATAACAAACAGCCTAGCCAGCTCTGCTAGGGCGAGTAAAATAGTCAGAGTGCGCTGTTCCCCCATTTGTGTCTGGAAGTAGCTAGCAAGCTAGCCAAAGAAAGGCAGTTAGCTTGGGTGCTCGAATGCTGCTGTGAGGTCAGAACGCTCGGATCAACCCTACTCCTCGGCCAGAGCGTCCAGTGTGCGCTCTGAACACTCCAAGAATGAAACACTTTGAATTTACAAACAGACAATCTGACAATGCTATGAGTTTATGAATTATCAGAGCGCACACTGAGCACACTCTGGCACTCCAGATTGAACCAGCCTTTCGTCTTGACATTTTTGGTTGTTTCATACATGGCCTCATGTGAATCCTTAAAGAGCTGGGTGGGGCTAACACTTAAGAGCGTGTGAACGATGCTGAATGGGTGTAGACAAAGAAGAGCGCTACAGTAGGTGTACCAAAACATTCAAGGGCCATTTTCTCAAAAGTGAGGTTAAAGTTTATCAACTTTAAAAGCAGAATTCCTTTCCCATTGCTCCTCAACTGTAGTGTATGATATACCATTTCCTAGCTCTGAGTTTCTACTTTTATCCAAATGTAAAAAACATAATTTCAAACGTTTCTGCATAAAACCGAATCCAGCCAGTCACAATTGACAACAGACTTCCAGCACGCTTATAGGGAAGGACATTTAACAAGCACAGCACTGAAAAAAATAGATATGTTATGGTATGTTATGATATGTTACACCCCCTGCTATATTGTGGATATAGAGTTAGCTGTCTGCAATTTTCCTAAGTCCCTCTTCATGGCACCTGATCACACGACTGCTCAGTCGTCCAGATGCAAAACAACTAGGGCCTGTAGAATCACAAGACATGCCACCAGAAGTCTCTTCACAGTCCTCATTTTAATTTTACCTTTATTTAACTAGGCAAGTCAGTTAAGAACAAATTCTTCTTTTCAATGACGGTCTAGGAACAATGGGTTAACTGCCTGTTCAGGGGCAGAACGACAGATTTGTACCTTGTCAGCTCGGGTGTTTGAACTTGCAACCTTCCAGTTACTAGTCCAATGCTCTAACCACTAGGCTACCCTGCCGCCCCTCATATCCAGAACAGACTATGGGAGGCGCACAGTACTACATGGAACTCTATTCCACATAAAGTAACTCATAGAAGCAGTAAAATTAGATAAAAAAAACAGATAAAAATACACCTTATGGAGCAGCGGTGATTGTGAAGCAACAAACACATGCATACAAACACACGATAACATACGCACTATACACACACTCAGAGATGGATTTTGTGTTGTAGTTATGTGGTAGTAGAGTAGGGGCCTGAGGGCACACATGTTGTGAGTGTATAGTAATGTTTTTAAAATGGTACAACTGCCTATATTCTGCTGGACCCCAGGAAGAGTAGCTGCTGCCTTAGTTTTGCAGGGGAAGGCAATATTTAGTCTCGCAGAATGGACAGGACCGGCCCTGGTTGCACTCAGGGTGACAGCTGGTGGCCACTAATTTTAGCCCGACTACTGCCTACCTCACCCGTACCTCCTGTGACCCTCTCACTCAACCATAATTCCTACCCTTACCCATTCCCCTTGTTCTCTCCCTCACCCGTGCTTCCTTGTGTCCCCCTCTCCCTCAGCCATATCACCCTTGCCCTTATCAATACCCACACTGTGTAATCGTCACCACTCTCCCCCTCCCTTCTCTCCCAGCTTAGTCTCATTACGATGGAGTTTTATGCCATAATCTGCACAAGGAAGATTGTTGAGGTGTCATGGTGGTTATCTTCACTGGCCGATGCCTTCTTTCTCAACTGTAATCCCTCAGCAAGTGTCCCTGCCTTTTCTCCCCACTTCACAATCTGTACGCAATAGTCCCCATACAGACGACACACAGCCATCGTATTCTTTTACCTTGCCCTCATCCGTCCACACAGGGACAGAGGCCTAAATTCTGCTCCACTGTTGGTCCAGGGGAGACATCTATATCTAAGGCACAGGGCAGAGAAACACATTAAGGCAGGGATAAAGGGAGAAAATGTGGAAGACAGGGAGCAAGCAAGTGGAGAAAAGAGAAAGACAGGGACGGAGGGAGAAAAAGGGATAGATGGGAGGGAGAGCGGGAGGGAGGGAGACACCAGTAGGGGTCATTTGGGAATGGATCAGGGTCATAGCAACAAATGTCTTCCCAAACTAACAAATGTGGACCAATAGGCTATCATTTGTCTAAAGTAGTATGCTTTATATAATTATTATAACGGATGCACATTATATCGGTAAGCATATCAGAATCGGCCGATATTCGCTAAAAATGCCACACTTCGGCATGACTCCATAATGATGCTACAAAAAATACAGCTCTACACAGAACAAAAGCAGAAAAATACTAAGCGCACACTTCCAACAACTAAACAAGTTCAAGTCCAGCAGTCATTTGAAAAGAATAAGTAAAATTTCAGCGAGATAACTAATGGCATTCATTGCTCTTGACGATCAATCGTTCTCTGTCGTGGATGATGTTGGCTTTCGTCGACTGGTCGAGCACCTCGAGCCCCTGTACACACTACCAAGTATGGGCTATTTTTCAGATGTTACCCTTCCGGAGTTACACAGTATTGTTGGAACTCACATCCATGAGCTACTTACTATGGGCATCACTGCTATTAGCTTCACGACTGACGTTTGGACCAGCGATGTCAGCCCCATGAGCATACTGAGTCTGGCAGCACAGGGGGTTGACGAGGATTTCGTACTGAGGAAAGCCGTATTGCATGCTCAAGAATGTGCTGGTTCTCATACTGCTGCTGGCATTTCAATGGCATTTGATCAAATGTTTGAAACTTGGAAACATGAACACACTCCTAGCTCCATTCGAACAACTGACTGGAGAAATAAACTCATCAACTGTGTCTGCAGCAGAAGTGATACCCTCTGTCATGGCATTGAAACTCCTGCTGAACAAAACTGCAGACACAGACTGTAGGGGTTAAAACTTGCAAAAGTACAAGAGGCTGTGAACAAGTGATTCGGTGGCATTCTCTCTTTACTGTGTCGCCACCATGCTCGATGCTAGGTACAAGTACAGCTACTTCGATGCAGACAAAAAAACAGGGTTTATGTGAAATGTTAGACACAGCTGGACAAGATAGAAACGGACGCAGTGACAGTGTGCACCAAAGAAGAGAGGCCACGGACAGACAGAGCTGAAACTTCAGTGCTTGACCTGTATGATGCAATCCTGGTTGAGACTGAACAAACTAAGTGAAAGAAATAGGTTTAGATTATGTTTTACTGGTAATAGGGACATATGTAAATGCCAACAAAATAACTTTTTGGTCTGTGTGTGTGTTTCAACTATTTAACTGTACTAGAATGCTTAAAAGGACGCACCATTTTTAAATATCGGTTATCGATATCGGTTTTTGGCAAGGGAAATATCGGATATTGGTAAATGTCATATCATCCCTAATTATGAAATTGCATGCCCTCGTATTTCTTGCATTTATTTCTGTAAAAATTTGAGATACCTATTAAAGAGAGAAGAAAATCAAATTCCACTGTTCTATCATTAATAAATAATTGAAGTAGGGGTAAAATATACAAAATAGGCCCAAAACAAGATGTTTGATGCGGAGAAAAGAGGGCAGGGGGAGGAGGAGTTAGCTTTTCAACTTAGTATTTTTATTGACTCCAGGAAAACAAAATAAAGCCCTTTCTTTAAGAGTGAGAGCGTGCACACTGCGACAGCCATTCAGGCCTTGGGGGCCCCAATTGTAGCAAATTTAAACTAATGAAAGGACACCCCACTGGTGGAAATCCACTGGAACAGCCCCGCAACAGGCCCACAACTGTTCCCCTATGCATGAAAGGTGGAGAGGAAGATAAAAGAGAGGGACTTCTGAAATAGGGCCCAAAAGACAAAGGCAAACAAAAGTACTGACCGTGAGGGGATGACACGACTCATCGCGGTGGAGGGAGCAGGAAGAAAGAAGGGAGAGAGTTGGGAGGACAATGGCACCTCACAGCCGAGTGACATGGTGAAAGAATAAAAAAATCTACACAAGAAGTAGTGTCTCGCCTCGGATTGAATAGCTTAAACCCACAAGGACATACTGTCTGTCTGTGTCTGTCGACTGGGGCTAAACCGGAGGGAGTGGACTAAATCAGTCCAACACTCTATCTAGACTCTATTCTTGCCTCCCCCTCCCCATTTCTCTTTCTCCCTGGCAAAGGGGGACTGAGGCAATGGCACCGGTTCTCACCAACAACCAGAACCCAAACAACTCTGACTGCTCCGGGTTCCATTCCCGCGGATTGCGCATTTGTTCCGGGGGCTCCGTCCTGTGTCTGATCTCGTGTCTCTTTGTGTCCCTAAACAAAATTACCATTTATCTCCATGGCAACTGACACATATATATATATATATATATTTAAATGTACTTGCTATGAAAAGCTAAATTGGTAAGAGTTTCATGGTTTCTAATGGCTGCTAATATCCAAGGAGGTCGAGACAAGCCAATGGCAAAAAAAAGTATAAAATAAAGTTTTGCCTTTCTTTGCCAATTATGATTCTGTAAGGGCATTTATGTTCTTGGATAACACACCCTTTACATTTCTCGATAGTTAAAGGAAAATAATCTTAACAAGTGACCGTGTCGCCCATTTTAAATGGATGCCCAGGCTTAATTTACAGTTGAAGCACGCCCACCTCGGGCAGACACACACAGCATTTACATTCAGGCTGGCACGCAGAGGAGGGAGAGGCATTTGTTTGACATGTACTTATTAAAGCTGTCCAAATTATATTAAACCCCCTGAAACACACACACACGTATGTTGGCACACACACACACACACTAATTTGTATGCTACTGCTCTAACACCTACGAATCAATAGCGAAGCGCTTTGCATAAATTTAAAATGCTGACAAATAGGCCTAAATTCAATGAAGATACAGGCACATTTAAAACAATTTTCCCTGTGGAAACACAACTACACTGCAGATAGACGCATTATTAAAAGTCTCAGGTCACAGAAAGATCTTATTGAGTGACACTTAGCCAACACTGACACTCCACACGTAAACACCGCACAAGCTAGCCCGAGGCCTATCCCAGGACCCTTCACTTCCTACACAGGGGACCGCTCTACCCTTCACCCCCTTCTGATTATTGGATCAATGTTGTGATTGATTAGTGGCAAAGAATAGGTAGGACATAAAAACAGGTCAAACGTCAATAACGCCCCCCGTGTATGACTAAAGGTGTGAAAATGTTTAAAGTTGATAGCCTCCTGCCACACCCCATTACCCAACCCTCACAGACAAAGGCCCAAGGCCTAGGTCCATTCTCCAAGCAAGTGAGCTTTAGTGCTGGTCTCTTTTCTTTTCTCTTGGTAATGCTGGTCAGTTTAGGTGAAAGGAACCTTTATGGAAGCTGCTTGTGGGCTCACCTTCGTAAAACCACATCTTAGTCAGGCAATAACAGGCCTATATGCCTTCGTATCCCCCAGCCACACAGGATCATAGGGCAGAGATGGGAGGAGTAGGTTTGATTCTCGCAGGAGTTTGTTGTTGTCCGAATGACCCTCTCCTTGTCCTCGTTTGACCTGCTACCCCCAGCCAACCAAACCAGGACTTGCATGATACATTTGTATTCTTAGCAGATTGAATTTCTGAATCTAGTGGAGTCAATGGGATTGATTTATTCTGTGACAAAGAAAGTAGCCTGGAGTTATCAGAGACAACAAATAATCACGAATGCATTGTTTCCTACGATACGTTTTTCAATATTTAACGCACAATATCATCAGTTGAGTGCTGTCCACTCTATTGAAGCGTTAACAAAGAATAAAGAGGAGGGCAGATGGAGTCTGCATCTGGGACAGTAAAACCTTTGGCCGTAAGTAGCAGGGCCTGATGTGGTGAGACTCATTTATTTCATGCTAATATATTTGGGCCTGGTTCTATAGGCTGACAGCAGGGGCTGCAAGGTGGTCAATACCTCAGGTTGTGCCGTCTCTCCGAAACATTTCCCATCTCGGTTTCTCACAGTCAGAATAGGGACAATGTGTGTGTGTGTGCACACATGTTGGACAGGTGCAATAGAAGCTTATTGATTTAATGAGCCATTCGCAGTTTCACTGTACCGGCCGGCCGTGTGTACTTAGACTTGCATGGCTTAATCTTTGAGACAAGCATATGCTACTGGCAGGATCAACCAGGTGATCTCTTGTCATTGTGTGATGCCAATCTTCCAGGACTACTTCCTGCATGACTGTCACACAGGTTTGCCCTTGTCTGTGGGTGGACTATGGGCATTTCTGTGTAAAAAGCCCCATGAGCTCTAACATAAGAAGTTCATAGGAGCTAGGGATGACCCCAATTAATTGAATGGTCGCTCATAGGCTGTTGGTCGACCAAGATTTGTTTTTGAAGAGGAGCAGCAAATTAAAAAATTAAAATAAATACACACACATTTATTTATTTGCTGCCCCTCTACAAAAACAAATCTTGGTGTATGTATGTATATATAATATACACTGCTCAAAAAAATCAAGGGAACACTAAAATAACACATCCTAGATCTGAATGAATGAAATATTCTTATTAAATACTTTTTTCTTTACATAGTTGAATGTTCTGACAACAAAATCACACAAAAATTATCAATGGAAATCAAATTTATCAACCCATGGAGGTCTGGATTTGGAGGCACACTCAAAATTCAAGTGGGAAACCACACTGCAGGCTCATTCAACTTTGATGTAATGTCCTTAAAACAAGTCAAAATGAGGCTCAGTAGTGTGTGTGGCCTCCACGTGCCTGTATGACCTCCCTACAACGCCTGGGCATGCTCCTGATGAGGTGGGGGATGGTCTCCTGAGGGATCTCCTCCCAGACCTGGACGAAAGCATCCTCCAACTCCTGGACAGTCTGTGGTGCAACGTGGCGTTGGTGGATGGAGCGAGACATGATGTCCCAGATGTGCTCAATTGGATTCAGGTCTGGGGAACAGGCGAGCCAGTCCATAGCATCAATGCCTTCCTCTTGCAGGAACTGCTGACACACTCCAGCCACATGAGGTCTAGCATTGTCTTGCATTAGGAGGAACCCAGGGCCAACCGCACCAGCATATGGTCACACAAGGGGTCTGAGGATCTCATCTCGGTACCTAATGGCAGTCAGGCTACCTCTTGGCGAGCACATGGAGGGCTGTGCGGCCCCCCAAAGAAATGCCATCCCACACTATGACTGACCCACCGCCAAACCGGTCATGCTGGAGGATGTTGCAGGCAGCAGAACGTTCTCCACGGAGTCTTCAGACTCTGTCACGTCTGTCACATGTGCTCAGTGTGAACCTGCTTTCATCTGTGAAGAGCACAGGGCGCCAGTGGCGAATTTGCCAATCTTGGTGTTCTCTGGTAAATGCCAAACGTCCTGCACGGTGTTGGGCTGTAAGCACAACCCCCACCTGTGGACGTCGGGCCCTCATACCACCCTCATGGAGTCTGTTTCTGACCGTTTGAGCAGACACATGCACATTTTGCAGGGCTCTGGCAGTGCTCCTCTTGCTCCTCCTTGCACAAAGGCGGAGGTAGCGGTCCTGCTGTTGGGTTGTTGCTCTCATATGGCCTCCTCCACGTCTGCTGATGTACTGGCCTGTCTCCTGGTAGCGCGTCCATGCTCTGGCCACTACGCTGACAGACACAGCAAACCTTCTTGCCAGAGCTCGCATTGATGTTCCATCCTGGATGAGCTGCACTACCTGAGCCACTTGTGTGGGTTGTAGACTCCGTCTCATGCTACCACTAGAGTAAAAGCACCACCAGCATTCAAAACTGACCAAAACATCAGCCAGGAAGCATAGGAACTGAGAAGTGGTCTGCGGTCACCACCTGCAGAACAACTCCTTTATTGGGGGTGTCTTGCTAATTGCCTATAATTTCCACCTGTTGTCTATTCCATTTGCACAACAGCATGTGAAATTTATTGTCAATCAGTGTTGCTTCCTAAGTGGACAGTTTGATTTCACAGAAGTGTGATTGACTTGGAGTTACATTGTGTTGTTTAAGTGTTCCTTTTATTTTTTTGAGCAGTGTATATACACAGATTTGAAGTCGGAAGTTTACATACACCTTAGCCAAATACATTTAAACTCAGTTTTTCACAATTCCTAAAATTTAATCAGAGTAAAAATTCCCTGTCTTAGGTCAGTTAGGATCACAGCTTTATTTTTAAGAATGTGAAATGTCAGAATAATAGTAGAGAATGATTTATTTCAGTTTTTTGTTTCTTTCATCACATTCTCAATGGGTCAGAAGTTTACAATACATTCCATTAGTATTTGGTAGCATTGCATTTAAATAGTTTAACTTGGGTCAAATGTTTTGTGTACCCTTCCACAAGCTTCCCACGATAAGTTGGGTGAATTTTGGCCCATTCCTCCTGACAGAGATGGTGTAACTGAGTCAGGTTTGTAGGCCTCCTTGCTCGCACACGCTTTTTTCAGTTCCGTCCACATATTTTCTATAGGATTGAGGTCAGGGCTTTGTGATGGCCAAAACCTGGACTTTGATGTCCTTATGACCCCAAGTAATCTGTGTCCAAAGTACGATCTTTGTACCCATGTGCAGTTGCAAACTGCAGTCTGGCTTATTGATGGTGGTTTTGGAGCAGTTGCTTCTTCCTTGTTGAGCAGCCTTTCAGGTTATGTCGACAAAGGACTCGTTTTACTGTGGCTATAGATACCTGTTTCCTCCAGCATCTTCACAAGGTATTTTGCTGTTGTTTTGGGATTGATTTGCAATTTGCAAAGTACGCTCATCTCTAGGAGACAGAACGAGTCTCCTCCCGGAGCGGTATGACAGTTGCGTGATCCCATGGTGTTTATACTTGCGTATATATTGTTTGTACAGTTGAATGTGGTGCCTTCAGGCATTTGGAAATTGCTCCCAAGGATGAACCAGACTTGTGGAGGTCTACAATTCTCCAGACTTGTGGAGGTCTTGGCTGATTTCCCCATGATGTCAAGCAGAGAGGCACGGAGTTTGAAGGTAGGCTTTGAAAAACATCCACAGGTACACCTCCAATTGACTCAAATGATGTCAATTATCCTATCAGAAGCTTCTAAAGCCATGAGATAATTTTCTGGAATTTTCCAAGCTGTTTAAAGGCACAGTCAACTTGGCGTATGCAAACTTCTGACCCACTGGAATTGTGATAATTGTCTGTAAACAATTGTTGGAAAAATTACTTGTGTCATGCACAAATTAGATGTCCTAAACAACTTGCCAAAACTAAAGTTTGTTTACATGAAATTTGTGAAGTGGTTGAAAAACTTTTGTCTTCAACTGTGTGTATATATACACACACACACACATTATATATACATATTATATATAATATGTGTGTGTGTATGTGTTTATACATACAGTATGTATGTATAATATATATATGTATGTATATTATAATATATATATACACATACACACACATACACACACACACATTTATTTATTATTGCACACGAGACACCCGTCTTATTTGCGCCTATCTCAGTGAACTAATCCATTTCAAGAAGCCAAGCCAAGGCACATAATGCTGCAAACCATGGCAAAGAAATTACATGTTTGGCTTAAATTAAAATCTTCAGGTTTTGTTCAAATCAATACAAACACAGATAGAAACCCTCTGCATTTTCAAACATTGTGGTGGCAGAATCATGTTATGGGTATGCTTGTCACCAGCATGGACTGGAGAGTTTATCAGGATCAAATTAAATATGAAAAGAGCAAAGCCCAATTAAAGAGTTAGAGGAAAATCAGCCTCAGTGTTCTGAATACCTAACATTGGTAGAGTTTAATTTTCCAGAGGGACCATTTTAATGGCAAATACACACCAGAATGTCTTTAAAAAAGGTGTTTTGTGTTCCTGAGATGTCTAGTCTCAGTCCTAAATCTGCTTTAAAATCAGATACAGGTTTGAATTTTGTTGTCCAACAATGATTCCCAACCAAATTTATCGAGCTTGAGTAATTTTGACAAAAACAATACAGTGTACGAAACATTAAGAACAGCTTTGCAATACTGAGTTACACCTGCACCCCCCTTTGCATTCAGAACAGCCTCAGTTCGTCTGGGCATGGACTCTACAAGGTGTCGAAAGCATTCCAAAGTTGTGTCAAGCTGCTTCCACCTAGTATTAACTCTGGGGTGTGAAGACATACACAATCAAGACATCTTCGTATATTTACAAAAATATTCACAATTTCCCCAATTTGACAGTATTAATCTAACCCTCAGTGTGGAAATATATATATAAAACACAGGAAACCATATTTGAGACTGCACTGGGCCTTTAAGTGATTAGAATGTGTCATTCTGTTACTGAATTCGCTACATTGGGAATTTATAGTAGTCACAGCAACAGTTGAGTCACCTGCTACTGTCCTCCCTTCCAATGGCATACTTATGTTCAGCTCATACCTGTTTCCTTTCTCTTTCTGTCTTTCTCTTTCTGGCCAAAGCAAGTGTGTGAAAACAGTCTGGACAACCCCTTCCTCTCGCTCTTCCCCTTCCCTCTTTCTCCAGTTAATGTCACCTCTCTTGGCTCTTACTGACACCGACCCCCCATGACCCCCTCTCTTTCCATTTACTATAATCAGCCCTCTCACCCACTGAGCACCAACTGACACCAGACAAAAAGTTGGAAGAATTAGGTCAGTCCAAATCTGAACCAACGATAGATGTCAGTTTCAAAAGTTTGGACAGCACAGTAAAGTACAGTACAGAAAAGTAGAGTACTGTATTGTAGTTTATAGGTCAGTGCAATACAGTACGCTAGAGTAGATTACAGTATAATTTAATGTATTGTAATAATAATAATTCATAGCTCATTCAATTTGTAAAGCGCTTCTCTCACACCCAAGGCACCAAAATATAAAATAAATAAAAATAATAGCAATCACAAAACACAGAACATGGGACACAGACAACAAACAAAGCTATCAGATCCAGAGGACATGAGATTAGAATTAGCAGAGGTCCTTGAAAGCTTTTCTGAACAGCACAGTCTTGAGCTCTGTCTTTAATGAGGACAGAGGCTCTGCATCCGTAATAGTGTCTGGAAGTGCCTTGCACTTGCACCCGTGCGACTGAAAGCCCTGTGACCCATAGATTTTAGTCTGCTGCGGGGCTGCTGAAGGGAGCAAAGGGGGTGTGTGTGGCAGGAGGGTAGAATGGGGTCTGTACTCTACTGTCCTAAACTCTACTGTGCGGGACTGTATTGTGATGTCCAAACTTGTGAAACATAAATACCTATGAATGGTACAGATTTGGTCTTGTTTGGGGGCGGTGCTCATTAGAATAATACACAAACATGCAAGAGGATTTCACGTTTTTCTCCCTTTGTGAACCTATTCAGGATTAGTCATTTTGATTTGCAGTCTTTGCAGGCAGCATTTAGGATCACAAGACAGGAATTGAAAAACATATGGTGCAATTTCACGGTTACAACATGGCACGGAGACTCACTTTAAAAGTATGCCAAACCTTTCAAAAGGGCATTATCAGCATTATTTCGACCTCATTAATGGGGAAATATATCATTTTAAATGGGAAAATCATCTTTCTGACTACACTGCCCCTTTAACAATTTCCACTTATTGGAAGACCAGACTTAAAGTTTGCTAACAGAAGGAGGGTAAAATCTCGCTCAGTTCTTTTTGTGACCATGTTTTCAAAAGATTCAAAATGTCTGCAGAAATAATGGGGTGTCAGCTATGATATCTTGAGTTTGAAAAATATCCATTTTTGTATTGAACTACAGTAAATGAAGTGGATTAACACCTGGTAACAGAATGACATCAGGGGTCCCTGTTCTGTACTACACAGAAATGCACAAATAATGTGTTTTTAGCACATAGTGTAACTGTACTAGATATGTTACATCTTTTAAAAAGTACTAGTTTTAAATCAGTTCAAAGACTGAGTCAAAACTATAAATAAAGCTATTACCCAGTAGAATGAAATCTCATTTTTGGGGAGATACTCCCAAACTAATGTTATCCTACTATAAATAGACAAAAAGTAACCTAGGGTTAAAACATTAATTTCAAGAAATGATAAAATAGTTTGACAAACCTGCTTTTTAAGTGATATCAATCAACCGTTGTTTTTTTCCAGTGAAGACATGGATGTCAGATGGTATCGTGGGGTATGAAAAATAGGTCAACTTTGAGCACCTTAATCTTGAATGTTTTGGCATTTAAGTCCGAAAGGTCACTTTCTGAGCACTTCTATAATGGGAAAATACAGTATATGTACTAAGGTTGAATGGCGGGAACCCGGTTACCGAGATTTACAGCCCAAACCACCCCCTTTTCCAGGAAAAATAACTGCGAGAAATTGTTTAAATATATATATATATATATGAACAGCATGATGTGAAATTGAACTGCCAATGTCTAAATATTGCTTCTCTAAAGCCTCTGCATGATGAATCAACTATCAGGGCGGGGAAAGACAGCCCATCTCAGTACGGAGCACAGTTCACAATGTACGTAAACCTACAGTATCATCTCATCATGGTAAATGCTTTTATTTTGACAGGTAGACCTACATTTGCTGCAGCATGGCCTATGCTACAGTAATATAAAGTTGTAAGCTGTAAGTCGCTTGGGGTATGTCTCTATCAGTTTTGCACATCGAGAGACTGACATTTTTTCCCATTCCTCCTTGCAAAACAGCTCGAGCTCAGTGTGGTTGGATGGAGAGCATTTGTGAACAGCAGTTTTCAGTTCTTTCCACAGATTCTCGATTGGATTCAGGCCTGGACTTTGACTTGGCCATTCTAACACCTGGATATGTTTATTTTTGAACCATTCCATTGTAGATTTTGCTTTATGTTTTGGATCATTGTCATGTTGGAAGACAAATCTCCGTCCCAGTCTCAGGTCTTTTGCAGACTCCATCAGGTTTTCTTCCAGAATGGTCCTGTATTTGGCTCCATCCATCTTCCCATCAATTTTAACCATCTTCCCTGTCCCTGCTGAAGAAAAGCAGGCCCAAATCATGATGCTGCCACCACCATGTTTGACAGTGGGGATGGTGTATTCAGGGTGATGAGCTGTGTTGCTTTTACGCCAAACATAACGTTTTGCATTGTTGCCAAAAAGTTCAATT
>NW_025744639.1:32500-42500 GCF_021184085.1 Oncorhynchus gorbuscha
TATTATTGTTATGACTATAATTATTAATGTTTATCATTCCAAATATGGGTGGTAATGGTAGTGATAACAGTTTAGTGATGGTAGTAGTAGTCGTAGTAATGATGATTGTAGTTGTAGTACTGATATAAAGAAGATGACAGTTATTTAGTTATACATTAGTTATAGTTTCATTTTCCATAATTTGATTTTATATTTATTACATTTCTACTATTGACTGTTACCATTTTATTGTTATTATTTTTGTATTTAATTTTGTATTACTATTTACTACCATTTTATATTATTATTTGCTATCATTTATAATTTTGTTACAATGTATATTGTATACATTGTTGCTTTGGCAATATTGACACAATGTTTTTCATGCCAATAAAGCAGCTTGAATTTGAATTTTGACAGAGAGACAGAGAGAGACACAGAGAGAGAGAGAGATACAGAGAGAGAGACAGAGAGAGAGACAGAGAGAGAGAGAGAGAGACAGAGAGAGAGAGAGAGAGAGACAGAGACAGAGAGACAGAGAGAGAGAGAGAGAGAGAGAGAGACAGAGACAGAGAGAGAGAGACAGAGAGAGAGAGAGACAGAGAGAGAGAGAGACAGAGAGACAGAGAGAGAGAGAGAGACAGAGAGACAGACAGAGAGAGAGAGAGAGAGAGACAGACAAAGACACAGAGAGAGACAGAGACACAGAGAGAGACAGAGACACAGAGAGAGACAGAAAAAGGACAACAAAGTGAAACCTCTAAAGAAACAAGAGACCATAATACAAGAAACAGCACTATAAAGAGATAGAAGAAATACACAACATTACTTTATAAGGACTGAATTCTAACATAATTCTGCCAAGCTTGATACAGCTTCAACTAGCACCGACGTGTCAAGTGAGAGGTGTCAAAGCCCATTAGCCCAACAATGGCAGGAGAGTCACACAGTCTACCCCAACCAAATGGAGAGGCCTTAGAAGCTCCCTCCTGCTGTTCAGAGGTAATTAAAATACAGTACCCTGTGCATGTAAAGAATAATAAGGTAAGAAAAGATTACAAAATGAAGCTCCTTATGGAAAATCACGAGACACTTTTTGCTGACTATTACAAAAATGGGAACATCAGCAACCTTATCTTCCACACAAACCATCCCCTGGCATGGCACAGTGCTATATTAGCACACTACCCCCTTGTTACGAGAGCGGGGATTAACGAGGGGTGGAAACTCAGAATACTTGATAACGAGGACTCTGAGTCAAGTAATATAAATATCTATAAGTCCGGAACAGTAATGGCACAGGGTAATCACAAACAGTTTCAGCTGGACTTTCACCTAATCAAAGAATTAGCCCAGCAGGAGAAGCTCTCCTTTGATAAAGATACCCCCACACCGAGCGGGTCAGACCAGACCTCTTCATTATGTAACCCCACAGACGAGCAACCCCCAGCAGAGAGTCAACCTCCCAGTACAGATTACCACTCCCTCATTGAAATGAAGGACAAATTCACCCAGCTGGAGATAAGGCAGGTGGAGCTGGAACAGCAGGTGATTACACTTCAGTCAGCACAGACCCAGACAACAGTCCAGCACAACAACAGCCCCTTAACCAGACCCGGAGAGCTAGAGGTGGACAGAGACATATCTGCACTTTGGACAGTGGTGAGACAAATACAACAGGAGAAAGAGGAGCAGAACAGAGCACTAGAGGAGAGTGTCAGACTGCTGGTGAAGGAGAGGTTGAGGGGGATGGAGGAGAGGTTGAGGGGGATGGAGGAGAGGTTGAGGGGGATGGAGGAGAGGGTGAGGGGGATGGAGGAGAGGTTGAGGGGGACGGCGTGCGACAGAGAACAACCCACTAGAGAGGCGGCCACCCCCACAGAGAAGCCAGCAGAACAGCCCACCTCAGCACCCAACAAAAGTCTCGACATCACAGCAGAACAGACAAATGAAGAACCCCAAGCCCAGCGGTTCTCACCCCTCTGAGCACCCCCTGTCAGCCTGCCTGATAGCCCTTCTGACAACCCCCCCACACCCACTGAGGACAAACACAAGACACAGATTGTACTACTTATGGACTCAAATGGGAAATATATAGAAGAAAAAAAACTTTTTCCCAAACACAGTGTGTCTAAACTCTGGTGTCCAAACACCCAGCGCGCCCTAGACCTTCTGTCTGAGGCCAAACTAGGGTCTCCCAGCCACATAATAATACACACAGGCACAAACGACCTGAGAGCACAGCAAGAAAGAGTGGCCACAGCACTGAAGGGAGTGATTGAAAAGGCTTCTTCTACTTTCCCCAACGCACAAGTGGTTATCTCCACCCTGCTACCACGAAAAGACTTCCACCCTGCCACAATACAGCGGGTAAATGCAAGTATTTCCCGTGACTGTGCCTCAAAACCAAATGTTTTCCTGGCCCACCACTCGACCCTGGACTTGAACAGCCTCTATGACCAGGTCCACCTCTACAAGGCAGCAGTGCCCACCTTTGCCCGAACTCTAAAGGACATCGCTCTCAAACGTATCCCCAACACTTCACACAGGAGCAACAGATCAATAGACACCCCACCCAGACCGGCAAGACACCCTCCCAGACCTGCAGGACCCCCCCCCTGGACCTACACATAGAGGACCCACGCCAAGAGGAATTACATCCAGACCACCGCACACCCAGACACATCCACACCAACCAATCAACACCCCCCCACGTCAACCATGCCCACACCCCATTTAGGCCCCCTCAGATCAGACCTATGCCACTCCTGCCCACCCCATGCACCCCACCCCCGCAAAGAGGGCCTCAAAATGGAAGCCACACATACGCCCAGGTAGTGAGCGGGCAAACAGTCCCAACCCCCACTCTCACACTTGCCCAAGCCAATGGCATGTACCAGATGCTCAGCAGGCTCTGCTCACACTTACTGGCCTGAGGCCAAACCACGACCAACAACATTGGACACTCTATGGAACAAAAAGCATTCACTATATCATCCTGGAATATCCAAGGCCTGAGGTCATCTGCCTTTGGCCTGAAGAGCAGAAACCCGGACTTCACCAAAGAAATCGGTAACACAGACATTGTCATCCTGCATAAAACCTGGTATAGAGGAGACAGACCCACTGGTTGCCCTCTAGGTTACAGAGAGCTGGTAGTCCCATCCACCAAACTACCAGGTGTGAAACAGGGAAGGGACTCAGGGGGTATGCTAATTCGGTATAGAGCAGACCTAACTCACTCCATTAAATTAATCAAAACAGGAACATTCTACATTTGGCTAGAAATTCAAAAGGAAATTATCCTAACAGAGAAAAATGACAGCTTCTCCATCCTGGAGGGCGAAATCAATCATTTCCAGGCCCAGGGACATGTACTAGTCTGTGGCGACCTAAATGCCAGAACCGGACAAGAACCTGACACCCTCAGCACACAGGGGGACAAACATCTGCCTGGAGGTGACAGCATCCCCTCCCACATATGCCCCCCTAGGCACAACTATGACAACATAACCAACAAAAACGGGTCACAACTCCTGCAGCTCTGTCGCACGCTGGGTATGTACATAGTCAACGGTAGGCTTCGAGGGGACTCCTATGGTAGGTACACCTATAGCTCATCTCTTGGCAGTAGTACTGTAGACTACTTTATCACTGACCTCAACCCAGAATCTCTCAGAGCGTTCACAGTCAGCCCACTGACACCCCTATCAGACCACAGCAAAATCACAGTCTACTTAAACAGAGCAATACACAATCATGAGGCATCAAAGCCAAAGGAACTGAGTAACATTAAGAAATGCTATAGATGGAAGGAATGCAGTTTGGAAACCTACCAAAAAACAATTAGGCAACAACAAATTCAATCCCTTTTAGACAATTTCCTGGGTAAAATGTTCCACTGTAATAGTGAAGGTGTAAACCTGGCAGTAGAAAATCCTAACAGTATATTTGACCTCTCAGCTTCCCTATCAAATCTAAAAATCTCAAATAGAAAACCGAAGAAAATTAACAATAATGACAAATGGTTTGATGAAGAATGCAAAAATCTAAGAAAGAAATTGAGAAACCTGTCCAACCAAAAACATAGAGACCCGGAAAACCTGAGTCTACGCCTTCACTATGGTGAATCACTAAAACAATACAGAAATACACTACGGAAAAAGAAGGAACAGCATGTCAGAAATCAGCTCAATGCAATTGAAGAATCCATAGACTCTAACCACTTCTGGGAAAATTGGAAAACACTAAACAAACAACAACACGAAGAATTATCTATCCAAAATGGAGATGTATGGGTAAACCACTTCTCCTATCTTTTTGGTTCTATAACAAAGAACAAAGAGCAAAAACATATACATGATCAAATACAGATCTTAGAATCAACTATTAAAGACTACCAGAACCCACTGGATTCTCCAATTACATTGAATGAGTTACAAGACAAAATAAAAACCCTTCAACCCAAAAAGGCCTGTGGTGTCGATGGTATCCTCAATGAAATTATCAAATATACAGACAACAAATTCCAATTGGCTATACTAAAACTCTTTAACATCATACTTAGCTCTGGCATATTCATCAATATTTGGAACCAAGGACTGATCACCCCAATCCACAAAAGTGGAGACAAATTTGACCCCAATAACTACCGTGGAATATGTGTCAACAGTAACCTTGGGAAAATCCTCTGCATTATTATTAACAGCAGACTCGTACATTTCCTCAATGAAAACAATGTACTGAGCAAATGTCAAATTGGCTTTTTACCAAATTACCGTACCACAGACCATGTATTCACCCTGCACACCCTAATTGACAACCAAACAAACCAAAACAAAGGCAAAGTCTTCTCATGCTTTGTTGATTTCAAAAAAGCCTTCGACTCAATCTGGCATGAGGGTCTGCTATACAAACTGATGGAAAGTGGTGTTGGGGGTAAAACATACGACATTATAAAATCCATGTACACAAACAACAAGTGTGCAGTTAAAATTGGCAAAAAACACACACATTTCTTCACACAGGGTCGTGGGGTTAGACAGGGATGCAACTTAAGCCCCACCCTCTTCAACATATATATCAACGAATTGGCGCGGACACTAGAAAAGTCTGCAGCACCCGGCCTCCCCCTGCTACAATCCGAAGTCAAATGTCTGCTGTTTGCTGATGATCTGGTGCTTCTGTCACCAACCAAGGAGGGCCTACAGCAGCACCTAGATCTTATGCACAGATTCTGTCAGACCTGGGCCCTGACAGTAAATCTCAGTAAGACCAAAATAATGGTGTTCCAAAAAAGGTCCAGTCACCAGGACCACAAATACAAATTCCATCTAGACACTGTTGCCCTAGAGCACACAAAAAACTATACATACCTTGGCCTAAACATCAGCGCCACAGGTAACTTCCACAAAGCTGTGAACGATCTGAGAGACAAGGCAAGAAGGGCATTCTATGCCATCAAAAGAAACATAATTTCAACATACCAATTAGGATTTGGCTAAAAATACTTGAATCAGTCATAGAGCCCATTGCCCTTTATGGTTGTGAGGTCTGGGGTCCGCTCACCAACCAAGACTTGACAAAATGGGACAAACACCAAATTGAGACTCTGCACGCAGAATTCTGAAAAAATATCCTCCGTGTACAACGTAAAACACCAAATAATGCATGCAGAGCAGAATTAGGCCGATACCCACTAATTATCAAAATCCAGAAAAGAGCCGTTAAATTCTACAACCACCTAAAAGGAAGCGATTCACAAACCTTCCATAACAAAGCCATCACCTACAGAGAGATGAACCTGGAGAAGAGTCCCCTAAGCAAGCTGGTCCTGGGGCTCTGTTCACAAACACAAACACACCCTACAGAGCCCCAGGACAACAGCACAATTAGACCCAACCAAATCATAAGAAAACAAAAAGATAATTACTTAACACATTGGAAAGAATTAACAAAAAAACAGAGCAAACTAGAATGCTATTTGGCCCTACACAGAGAGTACACAGCGGCAGAATACCTGACCACTGTGACTGACCCAAAATTAAGGAAAGCTTTGACTATGTACAGACTCAGTGAGCATAGCCTTGCTATTGAGAAAGGCCGCCGTAGGCAGACATGGCTCTCAAGAGAAGACAGGCTATGTGCTCACTGCCCACAAAATGAGGTGGAAACTGAGCTGCACTTCCTAACCTCCTGCCCAATGTATGACCATATTAGAGAGACATATTTCCCCCAGATTACACAGATCCACAAAGAATTCGAAAACAAATCCAATTTTGAATAACTCCCATATCTTTTGGGTGAAATTCCACAGTGTGCCATCACAGCAGCAAGATTTGTGACCTGTTGCCACGAGAAAAGGGCAACCAGTGAAGAACAAACACCATTGTAAATACAACCCATATTTATGCTTATTCATTTTATCTTGTGTCCTTTAACTATTTGTACATTGTATATATATAGATAATATGACATTTGTAATGTCTTTACTGTTTTTAAACTTCTGTATGTGTAATGTTTACTGTTAATTTTTGTTGTTTTTCACTTTATATATTCACTTTGTATGTTGTCTACCTCACTTGCTTTGGCAATGTTAACTCATGTTTCCCATGCCAATAAAGCCCCTTGAATTGAATTGAATTGAGAGACAGAAACACAGAGCAAGACAGAGAGAGAGAGAGAGAGAGAGAGAGAGAGAGAGAGAGAGAGAGAGAGAGAAAGACAGATTGCAAAAATCTAAGAGTGTCAAATATATCTAATCAAAAACACAGAGAACCAGACAACAAAAATACATGCCTTCAATATGGGGAAACACTGAAGCAATACAAACACACCCTAAGAACAAAAAAGGAACAGCACATTAGAAATCAGCTGGATGGAATTGAGGAATCCATAGAATCAAACCACTTCTGGGAGAAATGGAATAAATTAAACAAACCTCATGTGGAATTGGCTATCCAAAATGGGGATATGTGGAGAAATCACTTTACAAACCTCTACAGCAATATAACAAAGAGCCCGGAACAAAAAGATATACAAGAATAATTACAAATCCTTGAATCAGCAGTCAAAGACTATCAGAATACGGAGCTGTGAGGGGAACGGCACCTCAGTACCTCCAGGCTCTGATCAGGCCCTACACCCAAATAAGGGCACTGCGTTCATCCACCTCTGGCCTGCTCGCCTCCCTACCACTGAGGAAGTACAGTTCCCGCTCAGCTCAGTCAAAACTGTTCGCTGCTCTGGCTCCCCAATGGTGGAACAAACTCCCTCACGACGCCAGGACAGCGGAGTCAATCACCACCTTCCGGAGACACCTGAAACCCCACCTCTTTAAGGAATACCTAGGATAGGATAAAGTAATCCTTCTCACCCCCTCCCCCCTTAAAATATTTAGATGCACTATTGTAAAGTGGTTGTTCCACTGGATGTCATAAGGTGAATGCACCAATTTGTAAGTCGCTCTGGATAAGAGCGTCTGCTAAATGACTTAAATGTAAATGTAAATGTAGAATCCTGTGGATACCCCAATTACAGAACCATAATTATTGGAAAAACTATGCACTCTCCAACCCAAAAAGGCCTGTGGTGCTGATGGTATTTTAAATTAAATGATCAAATATACAGACCACAAATTCAAATAGGCTATTCTCAAACTCTTCAACATTATCCTCACTGCATGTATTTTCCCCTATATTTGGAACCAGGGATTGATCACACCAATCTATAAAAATGGAGACAAATTTGACCCAAATAATTAGAGGAATTTGCGTTAACAGCAACTTGGGGAAAATTCTCTGCAGTATTATAAATAGCAGACTACACAATTTCCTTGACGAACACAACGCCCTGAGCAGAAGCCCGATAGGATTAAAAAATATATATCGTACATCAGTCCACATTTACACCCTCCACGCTCTAATTGATAAACAAGTAAACCAAAACAAAGGCAAAATCTACTCATGTTTTGTAGATTTCAAGAAAGCATTTGATTCAATTTGGCACGAAGGTATTTTTTTATAAACTAGTAGAAAGTGGTATTGGAGGGAAAACATATGATTTTATTAAATCAATGTACACTAAAAACAAATGTGCAGTTAAAATTGGTAACAAGCAAATAAGACTTCTTCTCTCAGTGAAACAGGGCTGCCCATTAAGTCCAACACTATTTAACATCTACATTAATGAATTGGCAAAAACATTAGAAGAATCGGCAGCACCTGGTATCACCCGACACAACACTGAAATCAAGTGTCTGCTGTACGCAGATGTTGTCTCCCACTAAAGAGGGGTTACAGCAGCACCTAGATCGTCTTCACAGGTTCTGTCAGACCTGGGCTCTGACCATTAACCACAGGTTCTGTCAGACCTGGGCTCTGACCATTAACCACAGGTTCTGTCAGACCTGGGCTCTGACCTTTCACCACAGGTTCTGTCAGACCTGGGCTCTGACCGTTAACCACAGGTTCTGTCAGACCTGGGCTCTGACCGTTAACCACAGGTTCTGTCAGACCTGAGCTCTGACCATTCACCACAGGTTCTGTCAGACCTGGGCTCTGACCGTTAACCACAGGTTCTGTCAGACCTGGGCTTTGACCGTTAACCACAGGTTCTGTCAGACCTGGGCTCTGACCGTTAACCACAGGTTCTGTCAGACCTGGGCTCTGACCGTTAACCACAGGTTCTGTCAGACCTGGGCTCTGACCGTTAGCCTAAAAAAAACTAATATAATGATATTCCAAAAAAGGTCTGGAAATAAGGATGACAAATATAAATTATATTTGGACACAGTTCTATTAGAACACACCAAAAACTACACATATCTAGGACTAAATATCAGCAACACATGTCGCTTTCACATGGCTGTGAATGAGCTGAGAGACAAAGCAAGAAGAGCATTCTATGCCGTTAAAAGGAACATCAAAATCGAAATTCCAATTAGAATCAGGCTCAAAATGTTTCAATCAGTTATAGAACCAATTGCTCTATATGGCAGTGAAGTATGGGGTCCAGTCTCTAATAATGAATTTACCAAATGGGACAAACAGCCAATCGAAATACTGCATGCAGAGTTTTGCCTGTATTGCAAGTGCAAAGAAAAACTCCAAATAACGCAAGTAGAGCAGAATTGGGCCAACACCCCCCCCCTCTCATTCGAATAGAAAAAAGACCCATCAAATTTTACAACCATCTAAAAACAAGTGACCCCAAAACATTCCATCACACAGCTCTACAATGTCAAGAGACGAAACAAGAGAAGAGTCCCCTCAGCCAGCTGGTTCTGACGCTCAATTCACCAACCCAAACCAACCCCATAGAGCCTCAGGACAGCACTCAGAAAATCTGGCCACACCAAATCATCACAAAACAAAAAAAGAAAAATATATCAGCTATTGGAAAGACACTACAAAAAAATCTAAGTAAACTTCAATGCTATTTGGCTCTAAACAGACAGTACATGGTGGCAGACTATCTGACCACTGTGACTGATAGAAAACTGAGGGAAACATTGACTAGGTACAGACTCAGTGAGCACAGTCTGACTATAGAGACCGGTAGTCACAGACAAACCTGGCTGCCCAGAGAGAACAGGCTGTGCTCACTCTGCTCCAGGGGAGAGGTAGAGACAGAGCTGCATTTCCTATTACACTGTGACAAATACTCAGACCCTAAGAGAATATTTTTTCCCCAAAATTATAATTCAATACAAAGAATTTGAAACTATAAAAGATGAAGAAAAAAATGAATATTTATTGGGTGAAAAGCCAAAATGTGCAGTTTTGGCAGCCAAATATGTGTCCTCCTGTCACAACCTGAGGGACAGCCAGTGAAAAGTGCAAAGTAATGTCGATAATATTTCCCATCTTGTTTTGTTTTGTCTTTCATACCAAGTCATCTGTCTTCTCAGTCATGTTGACACTGGTCTACCATTGCTTTAATGTATTGTTGTTCTCATTCATTTTGTTGTTGTAGTTGTTGTTAATGGTAATCCCATGTCAACTACTAAATATATATATTT
>NW_025744639.1:45000-115962 GCF_021184085.1 Oncorhynchus gorbuscha
AAAACTGCATGTTGGTCATGAATCCATGGACAATTAGCAGCAGTGATTCAGATCAGGACCCACTCCACCAGTCCACTGGCTGAGAGCCAGACAATCTCAAACATGTCCCCTCTAAAACATGTGGACACATCCCTCCTCTTATCCCCCTCCTGTCTCAGCCTCCAGTATTTATGCTGCAGTAGTTTATGTGTCGGGGGGCTAAGGTCAGTTTGTTATATCTGGAGTACTTCTCCTGTCTTATCCGGTGTCCTGTGTGAATTTAAGTATGCTCTCTCTAATTCTCTCTTTCTTTCTCTCTCTCGGAGGACCTGAGCCCTAGGACCATGCCTCAGGACTACCTGGCATGATGACTCCTTGCTGTTCCCAGTCCACCTGGCCGTGCTGCTGCTCCAGTTTCAACTGTTCTGCCTGTGATTATTATTATTTGACCATGCTGGTCATTTATGAACATTTGAACATCTTGGCCATGTTCTGTTATAATATTCAACTGGCACAGCCAGAAGAGGACTGGCCACCCCTCATAGCCTGGTTCTTCTCTAGGTTTTGGCCTTTCTAGGGAGTTTCTCCTAGCCACCGTGCTTCTACACCTGCATTGCTTGCTGTTTGGGGTTTTAGGCTGGGTTTCTGTACAGCACTTTGAGATATCAGCTGATGTACAAAGGGTTATATAAATACATTTGATTTGATTTTGATTTGATTTATCTAACACACACACACACAGTCACACGCACGCACAGCCACACGCACGCACAGCCACACGCACGCACAGCCACACACTCCCGCTCACTGAAAGTGGTGTCCTCCGGGAGGCCCCAGGGCAGCAGAATGCAGGCCATCTGACACGGTGTTCACCTGCATGTATTAAAACTGGCAAGGTGGGATCTCGCTCGCTCTCTCTCACACACACCCACCCCCAGAGTTCACTCTGAGTGCACTTATGTAACCCAGTCTGTCATGAATACATTATCAACACACAAGATCTTCAGGTGAGAGGACTTGCATTATACCATTTACGTGCAGCAATCATTTGCATGTATGCTCCTACCCAAAGCTAGTCAACTTATGAAGTAAAATGTTCAGGACAAATAAAACAACAGCATACAAATGAATGAATGTCAATGTCTTCAGAATATGCCAGCGGCTAGCCAGAGAAAACAGCCGTCGGTTAAATAGCCGATAACCGGCTCATTGTCAGCCGGCTACTTTTTCCACCATTAACTAACTAGGCTTGTTTTCATTTCAAAGTTTAAATTCGCTAGTCAGAAATGTCTGTAAAGCCTACAATGAACGATAGGCATCTTCTCGTGATCTATTGATAGGACAGGCGCCTGTCAATCGCAAAGCGAGCGATGGGGACACTGCTGGTTTGTCAGTCTGCTGTCGGTTGTGCCTCTCGGTACTGGTGTTATTTTTGTGAGCTCTGGTTGGCTGCAGTCACATTTACATCGTCCCCCGTGGGTGAATTTACACATCCCATGTAATGTAAGTGGTAACAATTGTTGTGTGGCACATTTATTATTATTTTCTTTTGCGTGTTTCATAAGTCACCTGCCACAGAGTCGGGGTGTATAGGCTATTTAGGCTACTGTGCTTTGATTTACGACCGAACAGCAAGTGTTGGATAGTTTAGAAAAGGTATCGCACTGAATGAATAAAGGCCATCTCCTATATATTGTAACTTTTGCTATTCATAAATCATATAGCGTAGTTATGATTCCATGGTAACACATCGGGGCAAGGAAACCAAAGATCTTGTTTGTATTTTCCTAGGATTCGAAGGCCATGTGGAAACTTGCCAGTGACCGCTAGTGACTCGTCAGTATAGCCTAGTAACTTTGCGAACAAACTGCTCTTTTTGAACACTTATTTCTCAAGCACTGCCCTCTGTGGAATGAGTTTGACACCACTGCAGAACCAACAGAATCAAATCGCATTGGTGAGAGAGCCATTCATTTTGCTACCTCATTTGCATAGTGGTCGGCTACTGCAGCGTTTTGGCGATTATCTGCAGAAAAATTATGAAAACATTTTATGAAGATGTTGAAGCATCACTGCAGGAACGATAAGGGGGAGAGCCTCATTTTAGTCAAACAGATTATAAAAGAAAACACATTGAAGGTTATGAAAGCTAATGTCATGATACTTACATAATTAAGCAATAAGGACCAAGAAGGTGTGGTATATTGCCAATATACCCTGGCTAAGGGCTGTTCTTATGCACGACCCAACACGGAGTGGCTTTTTGCCACAATAAACTACAATGAAACAAAACAAACGCAACAAGCAACAATTTCAAAGATTTGACTTGAGTTACAGTTCATATAAGGAAATCAATTGAAATATATTAATTAGGCCCTAATCTATGGATTTCACATGACTGGGAATACAGATATGCATCTGTTGGTCACAGATACCTTAAAAAGGCCATGGGAAGAACTGGGACATTTTCGGCTTCCAGGAATTGTTTACAGATCCTAGCGACATGGGGCAATATCATGCTAAAACATGGAGGTAATGGCAGTGGATGAATGGCAAGACAATGGGTGTCTTTGTGCATTCAAAATGTTATCGATAAAATGCAATTGTGTTCATTTTCCGTAGCTTATGCCTGCCCACCGCCACCATGGGGTAATCTGTTCACAACGTTAACATCAGCAACCCGCTCACCCACAAGACACCAGTCTGCCATCTGCCCGGTGCAGTTGAAACCAGGAATCAGTCGTAAAGAGCACACTGCTCCAGTGTGTTGGGGTGGCTCCTTTCAGACCAATCCCACAGGTGAAGAAGCCTGATGTAGAGGTCGTGGGCTGGCGTGGTTACACATGGTCTGTGGTTGTGAGGCTGTGTGGACATACTGCCAAATTCTCTAGAATGACATTGGGAGGTGGCTTATGATAGAGAAATTGACATTCAATTCTCTGGCAGCAGCTCTGGTGGATATTTCTGCAGTCAGCATGCCAATTGCACATTCCCTCAAAACAGACATATGTGGCATTGTCTTGTTTGATGAAACTGCACATTTTAGAGTGGCCTTTTATTGTCCCGACACCTATCAGGTGGATGGATTATCTTGGAAAATGTGAAACGCTCTTTTAATTCAGCTCATGAAACCAACACTTTACATGTTGAATTTATATTTTTGTTCAGTGTAGTTTACCTCAAGGAAAATCTAAGCCTTCCAACAAGATAGAAATGACCTCCTTTGATGTTGCAATCTCAATTTTCAACAGTCTTTGAATAAGCAAACTAGATTTAGTTTTGCCACAGTAAATTAAATTGAAAGAGTAGACTCTTTTCTGGCTACATTACTAATCTACTGCCTTTCCTAAAAGTCCCACCCACAGTGATTGAGTGACAGGTCTGAAAGCCTACCAACTCTGTGACTCGCAAACATCCTGCCCACTCCCCTGACAATCCCACCCACAGTGATTGATTGACAGGCTAAACTGTTAAGGGACAGTTCACCCAAATTACACATCAGTTGCCTTACTCTAAGTGTCTACATACAACTATAAATGTGACTTTAATCTCAAGACAGGCTTAATGTTAAAATGTTTTTTAGGCATAGGCCTAGACGATATCCAAACTACTAACACACTGAATTCATACATTTCCACATTATAATTGTAAGGTAATTTCTATCAAGGCATTAGAATGTACCAAAGGCCACCAAAATAACTTTTTCTGCAAAACCTTTTCCCGGGAATGCCCATCTAGATCCCTCAGTCCATCCTGCTACAGCTGATGGGTGAAAACATGGGTGGCCTTGCAGCTCTGCAGGTGGCTGGAGCCCTTGGCTGGGAAGACAGCAATGAGGAGTTTAAGAGAGAGAGGTACAGAGGGATGAGAGAGGTGCTGGGAGACCATGGAGGGGTACATCCTACAGCAGTGTCGGGTCAAGAAGGAGATGAGAGGTGGAGGAGGGTGAAAGCATATGGAGAGAGAGATAGAGAACGAAGGAGTGGTACAGTCAGGGTCTGAGAAAAAAAGAGAGAGGGCTGCCTGCTCTAACCAACACCCTCCACCCAAATCAATGCCCCCCATCCTGGCGGCTCACAGCACCCTGTATTGAGCGGGGATGGCTGGGGCATCTCTACCCTGGATAGAGGGCTAGGGCTAAGCCTGGGGGCACTGGGGAAGTGGAGCAATAGGAGATAGGTTTTCGTATTAAGGCTGGCAAGAAAAAACGTGAGGGAGAGCAGGAAAGTGAGAAAGACAAAACAGGGATATCTAGCTGGAACTGGTACAGTGCAGAAGGCGATAGCTAACTAGTCGATTACGCGAGGGGTCTTCTGATTCTGCCCCCCCCTGTCCCGTCCCGTCCCAGCTCAACTCAGATCTGACAGATGGTGGCTTGGGGAGAGGGCAACCCAAAAAAGTGTACTGTGTCATGTCTGAAGTGTGGATTTGTTGGGAATCTAAACAGAAAGACAAGCCCGCTGCAGTATTTGTCAGATTTTCTCTCCAAGTGTCCACACTACCATGTCATGATTGAACAGTCATTTGGACCAAATTCCAATCAATCAAATGTTTTAAATTGCGTTCTTGGTCGCTTTCTCTCTCCTTGTCCCAGTAGGTTTCTCTCCTCTTCGTAAGTTTGACTGTGCCCCCTAGTGGTAGCCTAAAACGACTTCTAATGTAATGTTTGAGTGCATTTGGTCAAACAAAATCAATACAGTAGCTTTAATCGAACATCAACTCCTCCTGTCAATCGTAGTCATAGATATAGCATAAAGAGTCACAAAGTGACATTAATTATGGCTTCATATCAAAACGAAAGTCACTCATTGAATCCTGGAGCTGCCATCGAGGCCAGTTATTACAGTCAGTTATTACAGCCATCTGTGTCCCATTGAATAGCAGTATCATTAGGTGAACTGTTCCCAGAAAGTACACTATTCAGGGTGTGGATATAAGAGTTATTTTCCAAAAGCTCCTTTCAGAAAACTGTGGTAAAAACTTTGAAACCATGTCTACTATACACAAGGCCTCCCTCCTGGGGTAGTGTGCTCATGCATGCCAACGGGGAAGAAATACTATGTTTCACGTTTGTAGTGGCTAAAATAGCCTCACTGAACTCTGGCACGTTTGGGTAAGCACTGAGTGGCCGACGGAAGAGCTCTCCTTCCTTTCTCGGAGCCACATGGGGATCACTATTCTACTGGCATCACTATAAACATCAGGTCAGACAACATCATGTCAAGAACAACATCGTCACATCATGTCCATAATCCATTTGACCTGAGCAGAGAGCTGACTAGGAATCAATGTATTGCTGATATACAGACCTCCACCCATTTTCTCATTTCATTTTGTGTGAAAATGGGTAAAAAAATGTCAATATTTTTATTTATTAATTTGTCCTACAATATAGCTATATGAATTTTTTACATTGAGTTTGGGATTAAATAAACATGAGGATTTTAGAATAAGGAAAAGGCGCCTATGATAACAAACACCTGTTTTTTTTGCCTTGCCTTATGCCCTAGACTCCAGCCCAACCACTGTCTTTAATTAATACTGGCTTAGGCCCCATTGCTCCTGTCACACCAGGGAGTTTACTGAAGGCCCGGCACACCAAATCCCCACTCCCATGGTCCCAACTTATCCCTCCTACTCTCTCCATCTCTCCTCCTTTCATCTCTTCCCCTCTACTACACCGCTCTTCCTTCTCCTTTCTTCCTTCCCCCTCTCCCCCCCCACATATTTTTTCTCCTCTCTCCTCCACAAAGACCAAAACAAGATAGCACATGGACAGTGATTAAAAGCCAACCGTTCTCAGGTTAGCAGTTTATAAGTGATTGTATAATAATTGTATCTGTATCTTTAACCCTTTCAGAGGCTAACAACAGAACAGGTGGACTAGTACACAATGATAGCAAGTATGTAGTCTTGTCCAAACCAGAAACCCCTGTATCTGTAGTGTGAGGCAACTTGATATACAAGTACACCCCATGGACAGGATGCTAGTCTATTGCAGGGCCTTAAACGCAATCAATATCCTTAATGTTGAGTGCCGCGCAGCCATTGGGTCCCATTTTGAGACTCTGGTATGACTTAACCGGGGATCGAACTCCCAATCTGAAGACGAACACTCTACAACATTGTCCCCACTACAAAATAACATCCCAATTATGAATAGACCTATGTGTTGTATTTTGTAGATTATGTGGGACCACTAGTGGGGTTGGTTAAGTGAGGAGAGGCGAGATGGGGTTGGTTAAGTGAGGAGAGGCGAGATGGTGTTGGTTAGGTGAGGAGAGGTGAAATAGGGGGTTGGTTAAGTGAGGAGAGGCGAGATGGGGGTTGGTTAAGTGAGGAGAGGCGAGATGGGGGTTGGTTAAGTGAGGAGAGGCGAGATGGGGTTGGTTAAGTGAGGATAGGTGAGATGGGGGTTGTTTAAGTGAGGAGAGGTGAGATGGGGTTGGTTAAGTGAGGAGAGGTGAGATGGGGTTGGTTAAGTGAGGAGAGGCGAGATGGGGTTGGTTAAGTGAGGAGAGGCGAGATGGTGTTGGTTAAGTGAGGAGTGGCGAGATGGTGTTGGTTAAGTGAGGAGAGGCGAGATGGTGTTGGTTAAGTGAGGAGAGGCGAGATGGGGGTTGGTTAAGTGAGGAGAGGCGAGATGGGGGTTGGTTAAGTGAGGAGAGGCGAGATGGGGGTTGGTTAAGTGAGGAGAGGCGAGATGGGGTTGGTTAAGTGAGGATAGGCGAGATGGGGTTGGTTAAGTGAGGATAGGCGAGATGGGGTTGGTTAAGTGAGGAGGGGCGAAATGGGGTTGGTTAAGTGAGGAGGGGCGAGATGGGGTTGGTTAAGTGAGGAGGGGCGAGATGGGGTTGGTTAAGTGAGGACGGGCGAGATGGAGTTGGTTAAGTGAGGACAGGCGAGATGGGGTTGGTTAAGTGAGGAGAGGCGAGATGGGGTTGGTTAAGTGAGGAGAGGCGAGATGGGGTTGGTTAAGTGAGGAGAGGCGAGATGGGGTTGGTTAAGTGAGGAGAGGCGAGATCGGGTTATATATATATATACACACACACACACACATATACATACACATACATACGTACGTGCGTGCGTGCGTGCGTGTATATATATATATACACACACACACACACACACACACACACACACACACACATATATATATATATATATATATATATATGTGTGTGTGTGTGTGTGTGTGTGTGTGTGTGTGTGTGTGTGTGTGTGTGTGTGTGTGTGTGTGTGTGTGTGTGTGTGTGTGTATATATATATATATATATATATATACACACACACGTATGTATATGTATGTGTGTGTGTGTAATATATATATATATTACACACACACACATATATACACACACACACACACACACACACACACACACACACACACACACACACACACACACACACACACACACACACACACACACACACACACACACACACACACACACACACACACACACACACACACACACAATACAACCAGTACCAGTCAAAGGTTTGAACACACCTACTCGTTGCATGTTTTTTCTTTATTTTTTACTATTTTCTACATTGTAGAATAATAGTGAAGACATCAAAACTCTGAAATAATATATGGAATCATGTAATAGCCAAAATGTTATTTCATAGTTTGATGTCTTCACTAATATTCTACAATGTAGAACATGGTAAAAAATAAAGAAAAACCCTTTAATGAGTAGGTGTGTTCAAAATTTTGACTGGTACTCAAGTCAGTTAGGATCATCACTTTATTTTAAGAATGTGAAATGTCAGAATAATAACAAAGATAATGATTTACTTCAGCTTTTATTTCTTTCATCACATTCCCAGTGGGTCGGAAGTTTACATAAACTCAATTAGTATTTGGTAGCATTGCCTTCCACCAGCTTTCCATAATAAGTTGGGTGAATTTTGGCCCATTCCTCCTGACAGAGATGGTGTAACAGAGTCAGGTTTCTAGGCCTCCTTGCTCGAACACACTTATTCAGTTCTGCCCACAAATTTTCTATAGGATTGATGACTGGGCTTTGTGATGGCCACTCCAATACCTTGACGTTGTTGTCCTTAAGCCATTTTGCAAACACTTTGGAAGTATGCTTGGGGTCATTGTTGAATTGGAAGACCCATTTGCGTCCAAGCTTTAACTTCCTGACTGATGTCTTGCTTCAATATATCCACATAATTTTACCGTCCTCATGTTGCCATCTATTTGTGAAGTGCACCAGTTCCTCCTGCAGCAAAGCACGCCCACAATATGATGCTGCCACTCCCGTGCTTCACAGATGGGATGGTGTTCTTCGGCTTGCAAGCCTCCCCCTTTTTCCTCCAAACATAACGATGGTCATTATGGCCAAACAGTTCTATTTTTGTTTCATCAGACCATAGGACATTTCTCCAAAAAGTACGATCTTCGTCCCCATGTGCAGTTGCAAACCGTAGTCTGGCTTTTTGATGGAGGTTTTGGAGCAGTGGCTTCTTCCTTGCTGAGTGGCCTTTCAGGTTATGTCAACATAGGACTTGTACTGTGGATATAGATGCTTTTGTACCCATTTTTTCCAGCATCTTCACAAGATCATTCACTGTTATTCTCGGATTGATGTGCACTTTTCGCACAAAAGTACGTTCATCTCTAGGAGACAGAACGCGTCTCCTTCCTGAGCGGTATGATGGCTGTGTGGTCCCAATGTGTTTATACTTGCAAACTACTGTTTGTACAGATGAACGTGGTACCTTCAGGCGTGTGGAAATTACTCCCAAGGATGAACCAGACTTGTGGAGGTCTACAATTTTGACTGATTTCTTTTGATTTTCCCATGATGTCAAGCAAAGAGGCACTGGGTTTGAACGTAGGCCTGTCAATTAGCCTATCAGACGTTTCTAAAGCCATGACATCCAAGCTGTTTAAAGGCACAGTCATCTTAGTGTATGTAAACTTCTGACCAACTGGAATTGTGATACAGTGAATAATAAGTGAAATAATCTGTCTGTAAACAATTGTTGGAAAAATTACTTGTGTCATGCACAAAGTAGACGTCCTAACTGACTTGACAAAACTATAGTTAGTTAACAATAAAGTTGTGGATTGGTTAAAAAACTAGGTTGAAAAGTGTATGTGAACTTTAGACTGTGTATACACACATATATAGTGCTTGATATAGATATATATATATAGATATATAGATATATATATATATATGTTTTTTTAGGACATGAATTTTCCCCTCTCCTCCACCTACATGTGCTGCCATAGAAATAGAATGGAAAGGATGGGCGTTCCCATTAGAGTCAACGATGGCATAACAGGTGGACTGGCGGCCATCGCTATGAGCAAAGCAGGAAGTATATTCATTAATATGTGCTGTGATTTGTTGACTCAACTCAACTAGCATTACAAAAAATACATTCCATAGAAGTCGCCAGCTTGTAGTCTGGTCGTTCCATGTAGCCATGACACCAACAGAACCCCCAGGCCGTCTCACCCCAACAATGAGTATACAGCATCAGTTCTGTCAAGTAGTATGGAGCTGTGGCTCAAAGTACTGTTTCGTCATCCAATGTCATGTATCAGTGAATTTGGTGATTTTTTCCGCCCTAGTGACTGAAAATAAGGTTTATTTTTACCAGGTTCTGACAACTAAATGGTGCTGATACAGTGCGTACAAATGAGGTAAGGGAGGTAGGCAATAAATACACCATAGTGGCAATTTAGCAATTAAACACTGGAGTGATAGATGTGCAAAAGATGAATGTGCAAGTAGAGATACTGGGGTGCAAATGAGCTAAACAATTTATAATTAATAAATAACAGTATGGGGATGAGGAAGTTGAATGGGCTATTTACAGATGGGCTATGTACAGGTGCAGTAATCTGTGAGCTGCTCTGACAGCTGGTGCTTAAAGTTAGTGAGGGAGATATGAGTCTCCAACTTCAGTGATTTTTGCAATTCGCTCCAGTCATTGGCAGCAGAGAACTGGAAGGAAAGGCGGCCAAAGGAGGAATTGGCTTTGGGTGTGACCAGTGAAATATACCTGCTGGAGCGAGTGCTACTGGTGGGTGCTGCTATGGTGACCAGTGAGCTGAGATAAGGAGGGGCTTTACCTAGCAAAGACTTATAGATGACTTGGAGCCAGTGGGTTTGGCGATGAATCTGAAACGAGGGCCAGCCAACGAGAGCATACAGGTCGCAGTGGTGGGTAGTAAACGGGGCGCTGGTGACAAAACGGATGGCACTGTGATAGACTGCATCCAATTTGCTGAGTAGAGTGTTGGAGGCTATTTTGTAAATCACATTGCAGAAGTCGAGGATTGGCAGGATAGTCAGTTTTAAGAGGGTATGTTTGGCAGCATGAGTGAAGGATGCTTTATTGTGAAATAGGAAGACGATTCTAGATTCATTTTTGAATTGGCATTAGCATTTTCACACTTCATATCCAAATCATCTGTAAGTAACATCATGGAGTTAAACAATACATGTTTTGATACTTTATGATTTGTATATGAAGCATGAAAATGCTAGTACAGTACCTTCAGAAACTATTCACACCCCATGACTTTTTCCACATTTTGTTGTGGTAAAGCATGAATTTAAAATGGATTAAATTGAGCTTGTGTGTCACTGGCCTATACAAAATACCCCATAATGTCAAAGTGGAATTGTTTTTAGAAGTGTTTACAAATTAATAAAAATCAAAAGCTGAAATGTCTTGAGTCAATAAGTATTCAACCCCTTTGTTATAGCAAGACGAAGTAAGTTACGGAGTAAGCATTTGCTTAACAAGTCACATAGTAAGTTGCTTGGACTCACTTTGTGCAATAGTGTTTCATATGATTTTTGAGTGACTACCTCGTCTGTGTCCCCCACAGATACAGAAAATTGTAAGGTCCCACAGTCGAGCAGTGAATTTCAAACAGATTCAACTACAAAAGACCAGGGAGGTGATCCAATGCCTTGCAGAAAAGGGGACCAATTGGTAGATAAATCTTGTTTTTTTAAAGCAGACGCTGAATATCCCTTTGAGCATGGTGAAGTTATTGAATACACTTTGGATGGTGTATCAATACACCCAGTCATTACAAAAAAATACAGGCATCCTTCCAAAACTCAGTTACCGGAGATTTCACCATGAGGCCAACGGTGACTTTAAAACAGCTACAGAGCTGAAAGGCTGTGATAGGCGAAAAGTGAAGCTGGATCAACAACATTGTAGTTACTCCACAATACTAACCTAAATGACAGAGTGAAAAGGAAGAATATACAGAATAAAAAAACATTCCAAAACATGCATCCTGTTTTCAATAAGGCATAAAAGTAAGCAAAAGTGCAAAAAAATATGGAAAATAACTTGATGTCCTGAATACAGTGTTGTGTTGGATTTGCCCCAAACATATCACTGAGTACCACTCCATATTTTCAGGCATGGTGGTGGCTGCATCATGTTATGGGTTTGTTTGTCATCAGTAAGGACGAGGGAGATTTTTAGGACAAAAAGAAACAGAATAGAGCCAAGCACAGGCAAAATCCTAGAGGACACTGGGAGACAAATTCACCTTTCAGCAGGACAATAACCTAAAACACAAGGCCAAATATACACTGGAGTTGCTTACCAAGACGACTGTGGCCTAAACTGGCTTAAAATGTTAGGTAAGACTTGAAAATGGCTGTCTAGCAATGATCAACAACAAACTTGACAGATGTACATTTTACAATCCAGGTGTGCAAAGATCCAGATAGACTCATAGCTGTAATCACTGCCAAAGTAATGACTCAGGGGTGTGACAACATATGTAAATTAGATATTTCTGCATTTAATTTTCAATAAATTGGGAAACATAAACAAACATGTTCTCGCTGTCATTACAGGGTATTGTGTGTAGATGTGAGGGAAAAAAATTAATTCAGGTTGTAACACTACCGAATGTGGAATAAGTAAAGGGGTAAGAAAGAATACTTTCAAAATGCACGATTGACTTGGATTGGATTTGTGCCACAAATACAAAAAGTTAGCATTTTAAACAGTGGCTTGTCCATAGGCTGCTTACAGGGTATGGAAAGCAATGTCATTTTGTAATTTGGGGCAACTATCTAACTTTTTCACCTAATAGCAGGAACAGCACCATCTAGTGGACAGAACCGGGTAATATCCGGATGTACACTACATAGCCAAAAGTATGTGGCCACCTGCTCGTCGAACATCTGATTCCAAAATCCTGGGCATTAATATGGAGTTGGTGTCCCTTTGCTACTATAAAAGCCTCCACTCTTCTGGGAAGGCTTCCCACTAGATGTTGGAACAGTGCTGCGCGACTTGCTTCCATTCAGCCACAAGAGCATTAGTGAGGTCGGGCACTGATGTTGGGCGATTAGGGCTGGCTCGCAGTCAACGTTCCAATTCACCCCAAAGGTGTTTGATGGGGTTGAGATCAGGGTTCTGTGCAGGCCAGTTAAGGTCTTCCACACAGATCTCGAAAAACCATTTCTGTGTGGATCTCGCTTTGTGCAAGGGGGCATTGTCATGCTGAAACAGGAAAGGGCCTTCCCCCAAACGGTTGCCACAAGTTTGGAAGCACAGAATCGTCTCTAGAATGTCATTGTATGATGTAGCATTAAGATGTTCCCTCACTGGAACTAAGGGGCCTAGCCCAAACCATGAAAAACAGCCCCAGACCAGTATTCCTCATCCACCAAACTTTATAGTTGGCACTATACACTCCTGGCATTTGCCAAACCCAGACTTTTCCACTTCACAATAACAGCACATATAGTTGACTGGGTAGCTCTAGCAGGGAAGAAATTTGATGAACTGACTTGTTGGGAAGGTTGCATCCTATGGCGATGCCACGTTGAAAGTCAAACTCTTCAGTAACGCCATTCTAATGCCAACATTTGTCTATGGAGATGGCTGTGTGCTCGATTTTATAGACCTGTCAGCAACAGGTGCAGCTGAAATAGCCAAATCCACTCATTTGAAGGGGTGTCCAAATCCTTTTGGTCATGTAGTGTAGGATGGGACATAAACCTAACAACTTCAATTACTAATTTCACAGAACAGGGAAAGAAAACATTACCAAATTCACTCAGAATACATTACATAGGATGAAGAAAAAATATAAATTTTTGGGCTAGGATTGGCGTGGGGGATCTGTGGGTACTATATTTTAAATATTATATGAATCTTAGAAATTAAAATGGCCAATTTAGGTGCAATCAATTAGCTTTATTTCAACAAAATAACATTGCAGGAATGCTAATATTAGCTCTTTCTAAGTACATTAACTATTTCAAAACTATTTGAGATGGTGGGTGTCGAAAAATCTATTTCTTGTGCTTTTTGAGGTGGAACGACCCAATCCTAAAAAAAGAATGGAAATGAGATAGCTATGGCTCGTTGGCCAAAGCCTATGGGGAAATTGTTGTTGTTTTTTTAATTTGAGGGATAAACACCAACATTTTGGTCTGATGCTTAGGAGATCCTATACATTTTGTTCTATGCCTGTGTCTCCACCTTAACAATGGGATTCATTGTTCACAGTGCGGAACTCTTTGGATTGGTGTGCTTTATTTGAATCTTGTTATTTGAATACTTTTTTAAATATTCAATGAGGGGTGTTGACATCAACACCTGGATTCAATTGCGAGTGAGATGCTATGCTAGCCTCATGAATATGTAAAGACCGTCTTGAATTTCCACTCCGATATAAAGTATTTTTTCTCAAAGTTGCCGGGATGTCATGTGTATCAGTACACTTGTAAAAACCTAAGCATTACCAACATTCAAAAAAGATGCCTCATGTATCAAAATAGCAATTAATTTTATCTTCACTTAATTTCACATTCATTGCTAAAAATACAAACAAATTGCTCAGTTGCCAAGTTATCTTCACGTTTTGGATTCTGGAATGAGTAAAACCTCTCGCGCATCTTTCGCTCTGCTACATACACTACACCGATGAAATCACATGGCTGCCAATAACACAACGAACACAACCTAGGATATGTTTTGGACATTGGGCTAGGGAGGGACTGGGACTCTGAAATATTCATTAAACCCTTGTAACACAACTTCAATTGTATATTTAGCCTAAATTTGATTTATTTCACTTTTGTAATGCATTTGTTGTTGTGTGGCTTTTAGGCTTTGCTGTTTAGAAAATGGGCAAACTAACTTTCCTTATGACAGAGCGATGAATTGTAATGTGTTACAAATACCACAAATATAAACCCTCTCGAGATAGGCTTAATGTAGGGTGAATTGTTTGTTGGGCTAAATTATTGGTTTAATGCATGCCATCTGCCATGGCTTCTCACAGGGCATTCCTCTGAGGCTAACGCTAGCCAATGCTAGCTAGTAGCTACCATTAATGAGCTCATTTGTGAGTAAATACGTGATCCACTGTACCACAGGTTTCATATTTCTCTCATTTGTATTTCCACAATTGTCATACAGTATAACATGTGGAAACTGGAGACTGTACAGAACTATCAGAAACAAAAACATGTGGAGTTTATGTGGAAAGAGAGGGGAAGAGGAGGACCCCACCTTGCCCTAGCCTAGGCTATATCTACACCAGGGGTGTGGAGCAGGGTGAGTCAGGTGAGCAGGCTCCATTGCCCCTTCCTTCCCCTACATGCAGGAAAATGGAAATTCAACATAAAATTGTTGTGAAAAAAAGTGTTTGGCATCAAAGCCTTCATCTGAGCACTAAAATACAAAGCATAAACCTACATTTCAAAATAGACATATTTGCAGGACATTACAAACATACACAGAGAGACACAGACAGACAGAAATAGGACAGCAGAAGCCTAGGGTTTCAGGCGACTGGGCTGCAGGTGACTACTGGGAAACTCCAGCATTATGGATATTACATTTGCACAAAAAAATCTAACTAATTGTCTCAGAGTGGACCAACAAAAATTATACTTTACTGCACTATGACTCTAGGGACTGAACTTCTCCCTGCCACTATCAAAACATATATGTCACTGTACATGGAAAACAGTGTTTCCCAGAAGATTTTCTTCTAGGCGGGGCACAAAGATCAGTGGAGCAACAATCATGGCCACGCACACCAAAACATTCAACTGAAACCCAAAAAGATGAAGGGGAGAGGACCTGTCTAGCCCGGTGGAAAAAGTGGAACCGTGGAAAGTGGAGGTCCTGAGCTTGGCCTGATGTAGATTAGTGTCAATGATGATTACTGTATGAATGATGACCTCTCTATGATGCAGGATCATGGGTCAGGGCTTGAGTACAGTAAAACTGGGCTGAAGCTACAGGAAGTCATTAAGAAGATTCCACTGGTACTTCCTGAGGCAGTTTCCTGTACAGAGCGTGGAATGGGCGTCAACATAGCTGCAGTGGAAATGTCTGCTGATTGACATGGGTCGAAGAGGATGGGATGACGCAATGCTCTGTTTGGATTGGCAAACACACCTTCAGTTTTTTCAAGCGGTTTCAAGTTACGTTGATTGAATTGAGACCTAATCGGCCATTCAGGTCAGCGACTGCAGTTCACCAAAGCCTGTCCTGAGGCTCGATCTAACCTAAAGAGCTCCTGTAGTAAAGTAGGACTTCAAAAGACCCTTATCACTGTCACGTCCTCTCAGAGAAGAACACACTAATAGAGTCTGGCTGCGGAGGCTTACGCCAGGTTAGAGCTAGCCTTGTGAAGGGAAGCTCTCCCGGTCTAGGCCTCTTGACCTCACTAGCCACTTCCTTCCCTTGTAAGTGAAGGAATGCCTTGTCAGACTTTACAGTATGTAGACTTAAGTTGTTGGAAGAATAGGATAGAGAAAGGACATTAAACTACATCCCTCAGCTACTGGATAAGGAAGGAATCAAAACTTGTTCCTCCTCATTCTGTCTATACTGGACTAATATAGCCTAGCCTATATTCACAGTAGCATAGTAACTGATTCCCAATGAGTTTTAAACTCAATTCTTTGGTTCTTTAATATTGTATTCATTTTGATCTGACATTTCTACTGTAGGCCTAAGTACAGTATATCAAGCCATCCTCAATAAGACAGCAAGGCCTATGAGTAAGAGCTCTCTTTAAAACACCACTTTCATCTAAATTAAACAGTGATTTTCAGAATCTACTGTACAAAGATCACAAATCTAAAACATGCATAATACTGGTTCTCTCTCTCCCTCCCTCTCCCCCCTCCCCTCCATGCAGTGGCTAACTCAGTGGAACGCAAAGGTCCCTCCTCCTGACTCCGGCTGCATCCTGTATTTTCCAATTATCACCTTTTAAAGGCCAGCTGGGTGCATTCCAACCCGTTGGGGGGCAATTCTATTTGCATTGCTCTGAGACAAAGTCATGCCCAAGTACTTTCATGCTAGTTCATTACAACTAGGCTAAAAGGAGAGCTATTGAGCTAGGCTATGGCTAGGCTGTCACAGAGGCTACTTAGACTGGATTTCCTTTCTTCAAAAATAGGAACAGATCACACCTTTTGGTTCTATCTGGAAAGGGGATGATCCTGAGTTAATAAGAGGATGTCAGGATATAGGCTACTGTTTACGTGGAGTGTAGTGAAGTTCCACATCTGATTTTCTTCATTCTATCCAAGGAAAGAGGGGCGGCAGGTTAGAGCGTTGGATTAGTAACCAAAAGGTTGCTGGATCGAATCCCCGAGCTGACCAGGTAAAAATCTGTCGTTCTACCCTGAACAAGGCAGTTAACCCACGGTTCCCCGGTAGGCCATCATTGTAAATAAGATTTGTTATATTTGTTATGAACTGACTTGCCTAGTTAAATAAAGGTTCATAAGAAAAAGAGGACCATGTACATGTCTGTGGATGGACTACGGACAGAAGTTTCCCCTACGTGCAGAATTAAGATCAGCTTTACCCACCCTGACTCGGAAACTTAAAAATGACCTAAGGTTAGTATCTAGAGGTGTAGCCAAAAGAGAAAATACAATGAGTAATGCTCCTGGCACACGAAATACAATACATACAAAAGCTTTCAGATGCCTATTTTGTCCACTCTAAAATGTGAGGCTTTTGGCCTTATTCCGAGCTGATCGATGTTCCTTTTCCGGAGAGAGCTCTACTCTGCTAATAATTCCAGCTCAATAAGCTGATTTTATTATTTTGCTTCAATAACTTGATTGGGCAAAGAATATTTTACATCTATTATATTGCGGTCAATTTCGTATACCCACTGAAATTCCCCACCAATATAATTGTTACTATTCCATTTGCTTTGCACATTAATGAACGCAGCTCGGGGTGCCTGTAGGGCTTATTTTCTCGTTGTACTCTCAACTACTGTAAACCTGTGTTTGATTTCTCCTGTCCACTCTCTACGCTCTCAGACTGCATATAGCAGCATTTAGCTGTGAATTCATTTGCGTGTTTGGATATACCCTGCTGGGGTGCGATGCTGCTGGTGCATAATAACAAAATCTGCAACACTACATACTGGCAGATTGGCCTTGTGGGTATTTTCGCTGTGCTGTAGTTGGGGAGGAGAGGAACCGAAGGCAGGGGGAGGAGGAGGGGGAGGTGGGGAGTCAACCAGGGCACAAAGACGAGGATATGACAACTCAAGCGGTAGCGTAATGACAAACAGCAGAGCGACCAGACCCAGAGAAAGTCGAGCATTGGACAAAGGGACACGATGCTTTAACATGAAGTTAAATATATCCAAAGTGTATGGCCTGTGGATGGACAGAGAGAATACAGAAAGATGAGGAGGTTCTAAAGGGAAAACGTAATTCTGTGTGTGTTTTACTCTTTCACACGGATCTTTCCAGACAGACCCAGGGGAGTTTGTGTGCATGAGAAAGGGAGTATACATATAAGACTGTGTGAGTGTGTGCGTGTGTGTGTGTGTATTGTCCCAACACCAGGCTACAGGACATGACACAGCCCCCCCGTACCCCCCGTACCCGTAGCCCCGTAGCCCCTTAACGTGGTGTGTCTAATGCTCCTGTTTAGTGTTTGGGGGGGTAGCGGCGCATGTCCGCAGGTTTTTGGTAGGGGAGCACGGAGAGTCACCTATCCCAACACCTATCCCACCTATCCCAACAGCTGTGGCCCTGACGGAGAAACAAAAGCCTGGAAAGGAAGTAGCGCATCGCTGCAGATGCCACTAAAAAGGCATGGCAATTCACCTGTACCCCAGCCTACACGGCCTTCTGATTGGCTAGATCGGTCCATGTGGTTAATGTGGGCAGAGAGGACACAGGTGCCAGCTCAGACTCTGAAGGGCAGGGAGCGTGGTATTTGCAATTGGACTGGGTTAGAAAAAGTATGCAAAACAGTGTCTGTAAAGCAACTGATACTGTGTTTATTCCAAGCAGAGTTGTTCCAAAATAATTCAATCGCCTTTTTGACTGCACACCTTTTGATTTGAATAAAAATTCCATACATGTTTGCCCATGTTAGAAGTGATATGATATTTTGGCCCTATCATCCAGCCCTTAGCCTCCTGAATTCCGTTCAAATCACAGCAACACCACTAGCCATAGAGGGCAAATTCAGAGACACAGAAGGTGGACAATGACAGACAGGCAAACAAACAGTCAACCGGAAGCACCACCTGTGGTTTTTGAATGTTGTATTGGGGGAGTCTCTTTGTTGATCGACATAGATCAAAGCCAGACTAACCGCATGGGTGTGTGTCTGTAACGGTGTGCGTGTCTGTAATTGCCAGACTCCGCAATCTAAGAATGCAAACAAGGATGGTTTAGGAGTGAATTCATAAAATGTCTTTATTAGATTCTGTGATAAGTCAGTGTAAAACATACCTCTACACCAGGGTTTACGTTATGGAAAAAGTTGCGCCGGACATCGTAACCGGGAACATCTTAATTTACCAGACCCATATGCATTGGGTGTCCACCCACGGTGCTCAGAATGACACAAATTACATGTAGATTATGTTAATGCATTTTAACCTAACATGCAACTCATGTTATGAAGCAGCCAATAGATCATTTTCAAACATTTGCCAAATTGCAATTTGCGGATAAACCATTCTAAACAGCGCACATGGAGAAACACCATTCTAAAACAGCACACCTGGGGAAAACACCATTCTAAACAGAGCACCTGGGGAAAAACCATTCTAAACAGAGCACCTGGGGAAAACACCATTCTAAACAGAGCACCTGGGGAAAAACCATTCTAAACAGAGCACCTGGGGAAAAACCATTCTAAACAGAGCACCTGGGAAAACACCATTCTAAACAGCACACCTGGGAAAACACCATTCTAAACAGCACACCTGGGAAAACACCATTCTAAACAGCACACCTGACAGCGGTTCCATATGTGACAGAGATTAAAATCTCTGATAGAAATTTAGAAAGAGTAAAGATGCAACAACTAGGGGGTTGGGTTGCTAATATGACTAGGATTGCACCATTGACTTCTGGACAACGAAAGTAAGTACATTTGCCCCAAATTATATAATTACTCCTGTCTATACAAAAATAAATAAAATACTTCACCAGAAAGCATGACTTGACCACAAAATAATCGAGGATCATTAGCTTCTCAAAGTTCATAGGCCTATGCCTATTTGGGAAGCACAGAATTTGGGCAGCGCGCAAGGCAATGGGCCTAGCTGATTATTATTATTTATTTATTTTCACCTTTATTTAACCAGGTAGGCAAGTTGAGAACAAGTTCTCATTTACAATTGCGACCTTAATGAGTCACACTCTGTGAAAATGTGTCTTTGGTATAATAAAACATATTGAGACAAGAAGGTGAGAAGTGTGTGGAGAAGATATAGGCAAGTCTCTCTCCAGAAGGGCTCAGCTGTCTCCCGACAATTCTTGTGTAGTCATTATGTGAATGGTTTGCTCTCTGATTTTTATCAATTCCCCATTACATACTGTATGTCACCAGTAGTAAATGTACCATTAACCTGGGGGTTAACCCAAATGATTGGCAATTTGTTTACATACATTTCTGTTAATACATGTATTATTAACAGTCATTTACCATTCTCATTCAGAGTTCACAACCTGCTAAATTTGTGAGAAAGAAGTTTTGGTTTATTTCATAACAGTGGGGCAAAAAAGTATTTAGTCAGCCACCAATTGTGCAAGTTCTCCCACTAAAAAGATAAGAGAGGCCTGTAATTTTCATCATAGGTACACTTCAACTATGACAGACAAAATTAGAAAAAAATCCAGAAAACCACATTGTAGGATTTTTAATGAATTTATTTGCAAATTATGGTGGAAATAAAGTATTTGGTCACCTACAAACAAGCAAGATTTCTGGCTCGCACAGACCTGTAACTTCTTCTTTAAGAGGCTCCTCTGTCCTCCACTCGTTACCTGTATTAATGGCACCTGTTTGAACTTGTTGAACTTGTTATCAGTATCCACAACCTCAAACAGTCACACTCCAAACTCCACTATGGCCAAGACCAAAGAGCTGTCAAAGGACACCAGAAACAAAATTGTAGACCTGCACCAGGCTGGGAAGACTGAATCTGCAATAGGTAAGCAGCTTGGTTTGAAGAAATCAACTGTGGGAACAATTATTAGGAAATGGAAGACATACAAGACCACTGATAATCTCCCTCGATCTGGGGCTCCACACATGATCTCACCCCGTGGGGTCAAAATGATCACAAGAACAGTGAGCAAAAATCCCAGAACCACATGGGGGGACCTAGTGAATGACCTGCAGAGAGCTGGGACCAAAGTAATAAAGCCTACCATCAGTAACACACTACGCTGCCAGGGACTCAAATCCTGCAGTGCCAGACGTGTCCCCATGCTTAAGCCAGTACATGTCCAGGCCTGTCTGAAGTTTGCTAGAGAGCATTTGGATGATCCAGAAGAAGATTGGGAGAATGTTATATGGTCAGATGGGAGAATGTTATATGGTCAGATGAAACCAAAATATAACTTTTTGGTAAAAACTCAACTCGTCGTGTTTGGAGGACAAAGAATGCTGAGTTTCATTCAAAGAACACCATACCTAGCATGGGGGTGGAAACATCATGCTTTGGGGCTGTTTTTCTGCAAAGGGACCAGGACGACTGATCCGTGTAAAGGAAAGAATGAATGGGTCCATGTATCGTGAGATTTTGAGTGAAAACCTCCTTCCATCAGCGAGGGCATTGAAGAAGAAACGTCGCTGGGTCTTTCAGCATGACAATGATCCCGAACACACCGCCCGGGCAACGAAGGAGTGGCTTCGTAAGAAGCATTTCAAGGTCCTGGAGTGGCCTAGCCAGTATCCAGATCTCAACCCCATAGAAAATCTTTGGAGGGAGTTGAAAGTCCGTGTTGCCCAGCAACAGCCCCAAAACGTCACTGCTCTAAAGGAGATCTGCATGGAGGAATGGGCCAAAATACCAGCAACAGTGTGTGAAAACCTTGTGAAGACTTACAGAAAACGTTTGACCTCTGTCATTGCCAACAAAGGGTATATAACAAAGTAATGAGATAAACTTGTGTTATTGACCAAATACTTAATTTCCACCATAATTTGCAAATAAATTCATTAAAAATCCTACAATGTGATTTTCTGGATTTTTTTTCTCATTTTGTCTGTCATAGTTGAAGTGTACTTATGATGAAAATACAGGCCTCTCTCAACTTTTTAAGTGGGAGAACTTTCACAATTGGTGGCTAACTAAATACTTTTTTTGCCCCACTGTATGAGATTTGTCTACTTTTTTTCATTGTATTTTGTTTGGAGTGCTCCAAACAAAGGAATGAGCATGTGTATGGTTTCTCTATCCTGTTGAGGGATCGCATGCACCTGAACATGCATAGAAGTACCTGGCCTGCTGCGTGGCAATGTAGAAGTGTTGTTGTTTTTTTATCCATTGCGAATGATAATACATTACAACTATAGTTCTTCAAAGTAAGTTATTCCAACAATCTCCCCCTGGATATTCACCAATTGATATTCACTCTGTGTGAATGAGCAATGGAACTTATAGGCCTACAGGCTATGAGTTCCATGCTCTCATTTCTTTAGCCACCATGGATTACAGTGTATCAATTTGTCCTTATGGCAGAGGCTGGTCATCTCCAATTAGTTGACTTAACTTTTCAATTTTTATAATTAACCATGTGACATTGATTTTGACAGTGTGTTTTGCTTCCATAGAGTGATCAGGGATGTGCAACAACAGTTTTCCTTCACAGGAAACACATTAGTGCAACACATTCGGCAGACAATAGCTTCATTTTCATCAGATGACAATAGAAATGCAACTATTTGGCAGGCAGCTAACATAAGTAAATGAGCTTACAATGAAAACACTAACCAGATACATGTCCTAATGTTTTGATAGAGAAAAATAGGCTGGCTACAATGAGAAAAGTACCAGAGAAAAAGTAGGCTGGCTACACTGAGAAAAGTACCAGAGAAAAATAGGCTGGCTACACTGAGAAAAGTACCAGAGAAAAATAAGCTGGCTACACTTAGAAAAGTACCAGAGAAAAGTAGCAACATACCAGTCAGGTCAGAGCACTATCTGCTGATAGAATGCCCGTTCGTGAATTCTCATCCGAGTTTAGAAGTGCAACTGAAGAACAAAATGTTCCTGATGCCGAGCAGAATATACAATAAGAAGCTTTTAGATCTGTGTTTACAAAGCGCAGCAAGATATTGCTTATGCGTTTTTTTATTTTTTCCTGTGTGAAACACTCAGAATTCTGCGTTAACACTTGCTATCTAAGTAATAATAAGGTGACAGGGCATCTCATTGTGTTAGCTTTCTGCCGTTTGAGAAGTCAAAGCCCTTTGGATGAGTTAATTGTACAGCTGCCACTGCTATCTTGAATTCCTTGCGTTTTTTTTCTCCTCTCTTCTCTTCTCAGAGCAGGCAGGCCCATTTCCCTAGCAACTCCAGACTCTACACAGACACAGCATGTAGATAGGCTGCTGGAGAGGCAGTACTGTTCTTCCTTCAGACAATGGGCTGGATGGGAGAACCTTCCAGAAGGATAACCATCTCTGCAGCACTCCACCAATCAGGCCATTATGGTAGAGTGGTCAGACGGAAGCCACTCTTCAGTAAAATGCACTTCACAGCCCACTTGGAGTTTGCCAAAAAGGCACCTAAAGGACTCTCAGACCATGACAAACAAGATTCTCTGGCCTGATGAAACCAATAGTGAACTCTTTGGCCTGAATGCCAAGCATCACGTCTGCAGGAAACATGGCACCATCCCTACGGTGAAGCATGGTGGTGGCAGCATCATGCTGTGGGGATGGTTTTCAGTGACAGGGACTGGGAGACTAGTCAGGATCGAGGGAAAGATGAACGGAGCAAAGTACAGAGAGATCCTTGATGAAAACCTGCTCCAGAGCGCTCAGGACCTCAGACTGGGGCGAAGATTCACCTTACAACAGGACAACAACCCTAAGCACACAGCCAAGTTTGAGAAATATTTTTTTTAAATCATGCACAAAAAAACTGGTATTTATACACAATTTTATTTTGAATTGTTGGGCAATGAAATTATTAACTAAATTATAACTAACAAAAATGCACAGTCCAAATGAATTCCTCTAAATTATGCAAATTAACCAATAGACCAATAAAGCATGATGGTCAAATGTATTTCCATCAATGAATAAAAAGCATGATTTTGCAATGGGATTCTTATTCTCCCAGTCATTTGGGCCAGCAACAGTTTTATTTATCAGAAGTACATTTTTGGGCTATTGCCGGCTAATGGAAACCCTGCTCCCCACCCACCCCCACAGAGTTATTTCACCGACAAATGGTTAAACTTAATAAAAATGCTAAATATACAAATGTATGAAAATTAGCCAACATTAATTTATGAAATATCTTATCAGCGGGGGCCTGTTTTCTCTAACAGACAACTTCATTAGAGTTGTTTTCTGAGGTGTTAAAATCATTCACTTTGTAGTCTCACCAAAGCCAAAATGAGAGAATAATTAGTTTTTTTGCTGGCACATCAGCTATTAGGTGATAATGAGTAGAGAAGTTAGTCTCTTAAAAAAAAAGGTTTTGATCTTAGGCTTTCCCCCCCAGACGGACAGCTGCATTTCCCACCTTAATTACATGTTCCAATTTAGCGATTCATCCACCGGTCCCGCAGAACGAGTTCTGAACACTCGCACACATTGCGTATTAAAGCACTTCAGGAAGACTCAACGATCGCAACATCTGGAATGTACATCAAATGTGATGCAACCCCTCCACTGTCCTTTCTAATGGGGAATCAGAAAGTTAATGCTGTTCTTTCTTTCATGTTTTCATTAGTATAGGCTACGCTAGTGTTGTTTTCAATGGACCGAGTGGTTTACATGGGACCCATTGAGACACTGACACAGCGGTGAGTCTAAACTCTAAAGTGAGAAGAAAGCACTAGAAAGGGTGGTACAGCGACTCTTGGCCATCATATCAATGAGGTATGTCATGAAATGGAAAGCTAAATATTTGGAGTTGACAGAACAGCAAAATAGGAAAACTATCCGTTCATCCATCATACGGTGGGACTTCCTGTATTACACCCTGGTGTCCAAAAGTAGGGACCATCAAGGGATTCAGAAGGATTAAAAATATCTACTGGTTTTCATTAGACCATCAAACATACCTCCGCTGCCTGCCAACCCATTTCCTGCCAGGGTTAGGTGAGTGTGTGCGTGATGGTTTCTGGCGTCCGTATGGGCCAGAGCTCTCAGGTCACTACAATATCACACACTGGACCTGGGGTGTACTTCACAACACAAGGTAAGAGGGTAAAGCCAGCTAACTTTCCAAGAAATACTCTGGAGAAATCTAAATATCTCTAGTGAGTAAAACTTGAAATGGTCATACTATAACTGATTATGCTTTCAATAACTAATATAGTAGCTTGCAAACAGAAAAGTAATAAAGATTTCAGTTAACTCGTATATTTTTAGTTGTGAAATGCAACCCAGACCCTCTGGGCATATCCGATCCACAAACAAATACCAGGAGACACACTCGTGTTGAGTGATAAAAAAGAACACCTTAGCTAGCTCAATTTCACTGTTTCTCTGCAGATTATGTCTCTGAATCTTGTATAAACGTCATACGAAGGAAGATTGATGGCACAGTTGTATAAAATGTCATCAATTAAAGCGTGGGAAAATAGTTCAAACCAAATATACTACCGACTAGCTTGCTAGGGTTGCTGACGCACTGAATCCTGATTCTTCAAAATAATCTTTCCAGTAGACCGATTTCAGATCCAACAGATGTCAGATGCCAGGTTGAGACATGGTTAACAGAATGACACTGAGACTCACTTTAAAAGGATGCCAAACAACAACCATTGATTACAAAGTAAACAAACCATACAACTATACTGAGTGTACAAAACATTAAGTACACCTGCTTTTTCCATGACAGACTGACCAGGTGAAAGTTATGATCCCTTACTGATGTCAGTAAGTGAAGTGGATTACCGACCGGTAACAGTGATGGTATCAGAATGACATCATAGGTCCCTGATCTATTCTATGCAGAAATGCATATCATTCTCTTCATGGTGATGTATCCTGAATAGGCACCCAAATGGTGTATTATCCTACACACTGGCTAATATTTTCATGAGCTCCGCCCCAAAATAATACCAAATTTGGTTGGTCCGACCTGGACCAAACCTATACCAATCATAGACGTCTATGTTTCACAAGTGTGGACATCACAGTACAGCAAAGCAAAGCACAATACAGTACAGTACAGCATAACACAGAGTAGGGCAGAGTTCAATGCAAGACAGTAAATGATACTGTAATCTAGTGTGCTTTTCTGATCTAAAACTCTGACCTACACTGAGTGTACAAAATATTGGGAACACCTGCTTATTCCATGACAGACTGACCAGGTGAGACAATGATCACTTATTGAGGTCACATGTTGAATCCACTTCAATCAGTGTAGATGAGCGGGAAGGAGACAGGTGATGATTTTTAAGCTTTGAGACATAGATTGCGTATGTGCTCCATTCTGAGGGTGAATGGGCAAGACAAAAAGAATGGGCAAGACATAAGAGGTTTCAGTGTAACGAACTGCAATGCTGCTGGGTTTCTCCACGCTCAACAGTTTCCTGTGTGTTTGAAGAATGGTCCACCACACAAAAGGACATCCAGTAAACTTGACAACTGGGGGAAGCATTGGAGTCAACATGGGCCAGCCTCCCTGTGGAATGCTTGACACCTTGTAGAGTCCCTGCTCCGACAAATTGAGTGTGTGCAACTCAATATTAGGAAGGTGTTCCTAGTCAGTGTATACTCTACTATTCTTCACTGTAGTAATGATGCCAGAATTTTTACTTCGATATTGTTACCAGGTTTAGGATCAAGATGCTCGATACATTACATTACATTTAAGTCATTTAGCAGACGCTCTTATCCAGAGCGACTTACAAATTATACCAAAACGATACTTTAGGTACAGTATGTGCATCTATTAAGACGATTCAATATGTATCAAGAAACATGGATTCCAATACGATACAGCAATGATCCAATTTGTTTAGAGGAATGGATCGATGCGACACGAATCTGTGCACTAACATTTGTTGCGTAACCACATTTTCTGCTGTTTTGTATATCTGTGTAAATGATGTAAATTTCAATGGTGTATGTACAGTTGAAGTCGGAAGTTTACATACACTTAGGTTGGAGTCATTAAAACTAGATTTTCCAACCACCCCACAAATTTCTTGTTAAACTGTAGTTTTGGCAAGTTGGTTAGGACATCTACTTTGTGCATAACACAAGTAATTTTTCCAACAATTGTTAACAGACATTATTTCACTTATAATTCATTGTATCTATGACCATGGAGTTTTCAAAATAGAAGCCACTTCCTGTTTTGATTTTTCTCAATGTTTTGCCTGCAATATCAGTTCTGTTATACTCACAGACAATAATTTGCCAGTTTTGGAAACTTTAGAGTGTTTTCTATCCTAATCTGTCAATGATATGCATATTCTAGCATCTGGTCCTGAGAAATAGGCCGTTTACTTTGGGAACGTTATTTTTCCAAACATAAAAATAGTGCCCCCTAGCTTCAAAAGGTTAACCTCTCTGCACACGGAATGAAATTCGACAACATACGAAGATTGCTACATACAGTGGGGCGAACAAGTATTTGGTACACAGATTTTGCAGGTTTTCCTACTTACAAAGTATGTAGAGGTCTGTATTTCTATCATAGGTACACTTCAACTGTGAGAGATAGAATCTAAAACAAAAATCCAGAAAATCACATTGTATGATTTTTAAGTAATTAATTTGTATGATTTTTAAGTAATTAATTTGCATTTTATTGCATGACATAAGTATTTGATCACCTACCAACCAGTAAGAATTCCGGCTCTCACAGACCTGTTAGTTTTTCTTTAAGAATCCCTCCTGTTCTCCACTCATTACCTGTATTAACTGCACGTGTTTGAACTCAGTACCTGTATAAAAGACACCTTTCCACACACTCAATCAAACAGAATCCAACCTCTCCACAATAGCCAAGACCAGAGAGGGTGTAAGGATATCAGGGATAACATTGTAGACCTACACAAGGCTGGGATGGGCTACAGGACAATTAGCAAGCAGCTTGGTGAGAAGGCAACAACTGTTGGCGCAATTATTAGAAAATGGATGAAGTTCAAGATGACAGTCAATCACCCACGGTCGGGGGCTCCATGCAAGATCTCACCTTGTGGGGCATCAATGATCATGAGGAAGGTGAGGGATCAGCCCAGAACTACGTGGCAGGACCTGGTCAATGACCTGAAGAGAGCTGGGACAACAGCCTCAAAGAAAACCATTAGTAACACACTACGCCGTCATGGATTAAAAGGCTGCAGCGCACACAAGGTCCCCCTGCTCAAGCCAGCGCATGTCCAGGCCCATCTGAAGTTTGCCAATGACCATCTGGATGATCCAGAGGAGGAATGGGAGAAGGTCATGTGGTCTGATGAGACAAAAATTGAGCTTTTTGATCTAAACTCCACTCGCCGTGTTTGGAGGAAGAAGAAGGATGAATACAACCCCAAGAACACCATCCCAACCGTGAAACATGGAGGATGCTTTGGGAATGTTTTTCTGCAAAGGGGACAGGATGACTGCACCGTATTGAGGGGAGGATGGATAGGGCCATGTATCGCAAGATCTTGGCCAACAACCTCCTTCCCTCAGTAAGAGCATTGAAGATGGGTCGTGAATGGGTCTTCCTGCATGACAACGACCCGAAACACACAGCCAGGGCAACTAAGGAGTGGCTCTGTAAGAAGCATCTCCATGTCCTGGAGTGGCCTAGCCAGTCTCCAGACCTGAACCCAATAGAATATCTTTGGAGGGAGCTGAAAGTCCGTATTGCCCAGCGACAGCCCCGAAACCGGAAGGATCTGGAGAAGGTCTGTATGGAGGAGTGGGCCAAAATCCCTGTTGCAGTGTCTGCAAACCTGGTCAAGAACTACAGGAAAAGTATGATCTCTGTAATTGCAAACAAGGTTTCTGTACCAAATATTAAGTTCTGCTTTTCTGACGTATCAAATACTTATGTCATGCAATAAAAGAAAATAACCTCACACTCAACGTCAACAAAACTAAGGAGATGATTGTGGACTTCAGGAAACAGCAGAGGGAACACCCCCCTATCCACATCGATGGAACAGTAGTGGAGAGGGTAGCTAGTTTTAAGTTCCTCGGCATACACATCACAGACAAACTGAATTGGTCCACTCACACTGACAGCGTCGTGAAGAAGGCGCAGCAGCGCCTATTCAACCTCAGGAGGCTGAAGAAGTTCGGCTTGTCACCAAAAGCACTCACAAACTTCTACAGATGCACAATTGAGAGCATCCTGGCGGGCTGTATCACCGCCTGGTACGGCAACTGCTCCGCCCTCAACCGTAAGGCTCTCCAGAGGGTAGTGAGGACTGCACAACGCATCACCGGGGGCAAACTACCTGCCCTCCAGGACACCTACACCACCCGTTGTTACAGGAAGGCCATAAAGATCATCAAGGACATCAACCACCCGAACCACTGCCTGTTCACCCCGCTATCATCCAGAAGGCGAGGTCAGTACAGGTGCATCAAAGCTGGGACCGAGAGACTGAAAAACAGCTTCTATCTCAAGGCCATCAGACTGTTAAACAGCCACCACTAACACTGAGTGGCTGCTGCCAACACACTGTCATTGACACTGACCCAACTCCAGCCATTTTAATAATGGGAATTGATGGGAAATTATGTAAATATATCACTAGCCACTTTAAACAATGCTACCTTATATAATGTTACTTACCCTACATTATTAATCTCATATGCATATGTATATACTGTACTCTACATCATCGACTGCATCCTTATGTAACACATGTATCACTAGCCACTTTAACTATGCCACTTTGTTTACTTTGTCTACACACTCATCTCATATGTATATACTGTACTCGATACCATCTACTGTATGCTGCTCTGTACCATCACTCATTCATATATCCTTATGTACATGTTCCTTATCCCCTTACACTGTGTATAAGACAGTAGTTTTGGAATTGTTAGTTAGATTACTTGTTGGTTATCACTGCATTGTCGGAACTAGAAGCACAAGCATTTCGCTACACTCGCATTAACATCTGCTAACCATGTGTATGTGACAAATAAAATTTGATTTGATTTGATTTGATTTAAAATGCAAATGTATTACTTAAAAATCATACAATGTGATTTTCTGGATTTTTATTTTAGATTCCGTCTCTCATAGTTGAAGTGTACCTATGATAAAAATAACAGACCTCTACATGCTTTGTAAGTAGGAAAACCTGCAAAATTGGCAGTGTATCAATTACCTGTTCTCCCCACTGTAAATAGTCATATTAAACATTCATGAAAATATAAGTGTCTCACATGTTTCGAAAGCCTAGAATCTTGCTAATCCAACTGCGTTGGTGCAAGCTAGGTACCAAGTTAAAGCTAGCTACCCCAGAAGTTGTGGTTGAACAAATTATGCTTTATTACCAACGCAGTATTGTAAACACATCGCTCGTGGCCGGTGTTTCCAGACTTTTTTGTACAGCTTGCTAATGTATCTTCTTTGTTACGCAAAGACCCAAATGGCGTTCCATAGTTGGGCATGTTATGAGTTGGGTATCTTTCCAAGATGGCATAGCAGTTCAGACGTCTTTTGTCCTCGTCTTGTCGTGTCCCGTATATATATATCTATATACTTTTTTTTTTCGCATACATTTTTATATGTATTTTTTTTATTTTCCATAAACTCATCGTCAAAACACTCTCCTGCAACCCACCTCACCAATTTATATTTCTAAAAAAAGTATTATTTACCTCAAATCTGTAATCCTCCATAGAAGCTAACCAGAAGCTAATCCAGAAGCTAGCCAGAAGCTGATCCAGAAGCTAGCCAGAAGATAGCCATAAGCTAATCAGAAGCTAATCAGAAGCTAGTTAGCTTCTTTACTGGTGAATCGTTAGTATTCAGCTAACCACAGTTTGTGGTAATCAGCTAGCTATCCTTTAGCTGGAAAATCTATCGCCAGTTTTGTACGGCGCGGAACAGAACATACCGGACCTATTTTTCTCTCCATGTCCCTGGATTTCAACTCTGGACATTCATACCTGGATCTCGCAGCTAGCTAGCTGCTATCCGTGTGACTATCGGCTTTCCTCGATTCCAGAGCAAACATCAATTATTCAGGAGCTGGCCAGCTGAATAGTTCCATCAATCACTCCTGGGCTACAATCACCTATCCGGACCCGTTTTACTGCCAACGCGGAGCCCCACCGGGCCTTCACAACTGGACTGCCGACGTTATCTACCCGAAGGAGTTATCCGGCTGGCTCCTCCGTCGCGACGTTACCTGAACGCCCATCTGTGGTCCGCTAACCGTTAGGTCTATTCAGATAGCAGCCGATAAGACAGCTATCGGACAATTCATTTTCTTTTTCTTTTTCTTGGGCCTATACTATACTATACTATAACTATACTATAACGATTGTTTTTTTGTTGTTGTGTGATTTGGATTCATCCCCTCTACCACACGGAACCCCACTAATCCTACCTACGGAAACGCACTAGGTGGCTAATAATAGACCTCCATCCTATGCTAGCTTGCTACCGATGGCCCGGCTAGCTGTCTAAATCACCGTGACCCCAACCAACCTCTCTACTCACTGGACCCTTTTGATCACTCGACTAAGCATGCCTCTCCTTAATGTCAATATGCCTTGTCCATTGCTGTTCTGGTTAGTGTTTATTGGTTTATTTCACTGTACAGCCTCTAGTCCTGCTCACTATACCTTATCCAACCTATTAGTTCCACCACCAACACATGCGATGACATCTCCTGGTTTCAATGATGTTTCTAGAGACAATATCTCTCTCTTCATCACTCAATACCTAGGTTTACCTCCACTGTATTCACATCCTACCTTTGTCTGTACATTATACCTTGAAGCTATTTTATCGCCCCCAGAAACCTCCTTTTACTCTCTGTTCCAGACGTTCTAGACGACCAGTTCTTATTGCTTTTAGCCGTACCCTTATCCTACTCCTCCTCTGTTCCTCTGGCGATGTAAAGGTGAATCCAGGCCCTGCAGTGCCTAGCTCCACTCCTATTCCCCAGGTGCTCTCTTTTGATGACTTCTGTAACCGTAATAGCCTTGGTTTCATGCATGTTAACATTAGAAGCCTCCTCCCTAAGTTTGTTCTATTCACTGCTTTAGCACACTCAGCCAACCCGGATGTTCTAGCTGTGTCTGAATCCTGGTTTAGGAAGACCACCAAAAATTCTGAAATTTTTATCCCAAACTACAACATTTTCAGACAAGATAGAACTGCCAAAGGGGGCGGTGTTGCAATCTACTGCAAAGATAGCCTGCAGAGTTCTGTCCTACTATCCAGGTCTGTACCCAAACAATTTGAACTTCTACTTTTAAAAATCCACCTCTCTAAAAACAAATCTCTCACCGTTGCCGCCTGCTATAGACCACCCTCTGCCCCCAGCTGTGCTCTGGACACCATATGTGAACTGATTGCCCCCCATCTATCTTCAGAGCTCGTGCTGCAAGGCGACCTAAACTGAAACATGCTTCACACCCCAGCCATCCTACAATCTAAGCTTGATGCCCTCAATCTCACACAAATTATCAATGAACCTACCAGGTACCTCCCCAAAGACTTAAACATGGGCACCCTCATAGATATCATCCTAACCAACTTGCCCTCTAAATACACCTCTGCTGTCTTCAACCAAGATCTCAGCGACCACTGCCTCATTGCCTGCATCCGTAATGGGTCAGTGGTCAAACGACCTCCACTCATCACTGTCAAACGCTCCCTGACACACTTCAGCGATCAGGCCTTTCTAATCGACCTGGCCGAGGTATCCTGGAAGGATATTGATCTCATCCCGTCAGTAGAGCATGCCTGGATATTTTTTTTTTAAATGCCTTCCTAACCATCTTAAATAAGCATGCCCCATTCAAGAACTTTAGAACCAGGAACAGATATAGCCCTTGGTTCTCCCCAGACCTGACTGCCCTTAACCAACACAAAAACATCCTATGGCGTTCTGCATTAATATCGAACAGCCCCCGTGATATGCAGCTGTTCAGGGAAGCTAGAAACCATTATACACAGGCAGTTAGAAGAGCCAAGGCTAGCTTTTTCAAGCAGAAATGTGCTTCCTGCAACACTAACTCAAAAATGTTCTGGGACAATGCAAAGTCAATGGAGAATAAGAACACCTCCTCCCAGCTGCCCACTGCACTGAAGATAGGAAACACTGCCACCACAGATAAATCCACCATAATTGAGAATTTCAAAAAGCATTTTTCTACGGCTGGCCATGCTTTCCACCTGGCTACTCCTACACCAGTCAACAGCACTGCACCCCCCCAGCAACTCGCCCAAGCCTTCCCCATTTCTCCTTCTCCCAAATCCGTTCAGCTGATGTTCTGAAAGAGCTGCAAAATCTGGACCCCTACAAATCAGCTGGGCTAGACAATCTGGAACCTTTCTTTCTAAAATTATCTGCCGAAATTGTTGCCACCCCTATTACTAGCCTGTTCAACCTCTCTTTCGTGTCGTCTGAGATTCCCAAAGATTGGAAAGCAGCTGCGGTCATCCCCCTATTCAAAGGGGGGGATACTCTTGACCCAAACTGCTACAGACCTTTATCTATCCTACCATGCCTTCCTAAGGTCTTTGAAAGCAAAGTCAACAAACAGATTACCGACCATTTCGAAACTCACCATACCTTCTCTGCTATGCAATCTGGTTTCAGTGCTGGTCATGGGTGCACCTCAGCCACGCTCAAGGTCCTAAAAGATATCTTAACCGCCATCGATAAGAAACATTACTGTGCAGCCTTATTCATTGATCTGGCCAAGGCTTTCGACTCTGTCAATCACCAGATCCTCATCGGCAGACTCAACAGCCTTGGTTTCTCAAATGATTGTCTCGCCTGGTTCACCAACTACTTCTCTGAAAGAGTTCAGTGTGTCAAATCGGAGGGTCTGCTGTCCGGACCTCTGGCAGTTTCTATGGGGGTGCCACGGGCTTCAATTCTTGGACCGACGCTCTTCTCTGTATACATCAATGATGTCGCTCTTGCTGCTGGTGAGTCTCTGATCCACCTCTACGCAGACGACACCATTCTGTATACTTCTGGCCCTTCTTTGGACACTGTGTTAACAACCCTCCAGGCAAGCTTCAATGCCATACAACTCTCCTTCCGTGGTCTCCAATTGCTCTTAATTAAATACAAGTAAAACTAAATGCATGCTCTTCAACCGATCGCTACCTGCACCTGCCCGCCTGTCCAACATCACTACTCTGGACGGCTCTGACTTAGAATACGTGGACAACTACAAATACTTAGGTGTCTGGTTAGACTGTAAACTCTCCTTCCAGACCCATATCAAACATCTCTAATCCAAAGTTAAAGAAAATGCTAATGCCAATTCAAAAATGAATCTAGAATTGGCTTCCTATTTCGCAACAAAGCATCCTTCACTCATGCTGCCAAACATACCCTTGTAAAACTGACCATCCTACCAATCCTCGACTTTGGCGATGTCATTTACAAAATAGCCTCCAATACCCTACTCAACTAATTGGATGCATTCTTATCACAGGGCAATCAGTTTTGTCACCAAAGCCCCATATGCTACCCACCATTGCGACATCCGGAAAATAGTGCACTTTGTAGTGTGTACCAGTGCTCGGCCAGTCGGTGACAGCCAACATCAACCACAACAGAGAACGGTTGATGGTCAAGGGAAACGAATTCCATTATCTTGGCTTTAAACTTCCTGACTGATGTCTTGAGATGATGCTTCAATATATTCATATAATTTTTCTTCTCATGAAGCCATCTATTTTGTGACGTGCACCAGACCCTCCTGCAGCAAAGCACCCCCACAACATGATGCTGCCACCCCTGTGCTTCACAGTTGGGATGGTGTTCTTCGGCTTGCAAGCCTCCCCCTTTTTCCTCCAAACATAACGAAGGTCATTATGGCCAAACAGTTCTATTTTTGATTCGTCAGACCAGAGGACATTTCTCCAAAAAGTACGATCTTTGTCCCCATGTGCAGTTTCAAACCATAGTCTGGCTTTTTTATGGCGGTTTTGGAGCAGTGGCTTCTTCCTTGCTGAGCTGCCTTTCAGGTTATGTCGATCTCAGACTCGTTTTACTGTGGATATGGATACTTTTGTATCGGTTTCCTCCAGCATCTTCACAAGATCCTTTGCTGTTGTTCTGGGATTGATTTGCACTTTACGTTCATCTCTAGGAGACAGAATGTGTCTCCTTCCTGAGCGGTATTTACATTTACATTTAAGTCATTTAGCAGACGCTCTTATCCAGAGCGACTTACAAATTGGTGCATTCACCTTATGACATCCAGTGGAACAGTCACTTTACAATAGTGCATCTAAAACTTAAGGGGGGGGGGGTGAGGGATTACTTATCCTATCCTAGGTATTCCTTAAAGAGGTGGGGTTTCAGGTGTCTCCGGAAGGTGGTGATTGACTCCGCTGTCCTGGCGTCGTGAGGGAGTTTGTTCCACCATTGGGGGGGCCAGGGCAGCGAACAGTTTTGACTGTTCTGAGCGGGAGCTGTACTTCCTCAGTGGTAGGGAGGCGAGCAGGCCAGAGGTGGATGAACGCAGTGCCCTTGTTTGGGTGTAGGGCCTGATCAGAGCCTGGAGGTACTGAGGTGCCGTTCCCCTCACAGCTCCGTAGGCAAGCACCATGGTCTTGTAGCGGATGCGAGCTTCAACTGGAAGCCAGTGGAGAGAACGGAGGAGCGGGGTGACGTGAGAGAACTTGGGAAGGTTGAACACCAGACGGGCTGCGGCGTTCTGGATCGGTATGACGTCTGCGTGGTCCTATGGTGTTTATACTTGCGTATTATTGTTTGTACAGATGAACGTGGTGCCTTCAGGCATTTGGAAATTGCTCCCAAGGATGAACCAGACTCGTGGAGGTCTACATTTGTTTTTCTGGAGTCTTGGCTGATTTCTGACTTTAAGAAAAGAGGCACTGAGTTTGTAGGTAGGCCTTGAAATACATCCACAGGTACACCTCCAATTGACTCAAATTATGTAAATTAGAATCTTCTAAAGCCATGACATCCAAGCTGTTTAAAGGCACCGTCAACTTAATGTATGTAAACTTCTGACCCACTGGAATTGTGATACGTGAATTATAAGTGAAGTAATCTGTCTATAAATAATTATTGGAAAAATGACTTGTGTCATGCACAAAGTAGATGTCCTAACCGACTTGCCAAAACTAGTTTGTTAACATGAAATTTGTGGAGTGAATGAAAAACAAGTTTTAATGACTCCAACCTAAGTGTATGTAAACTTCCGACTTCAACTGTAGGTTCTTTGGAGTGAACTGTTCCATTCAAATATTTTCCTCAAGGCATTAGCTACTCCAACATCTTGGTATTGAAAGCCAAAACACACTAGAATAAGACCTTGATAGTAAGCACTGGAATTAGCATAGCTTGGCAATCATGACATTCCTAGCAGCGGCACTATGGGCCACACCAGGCTGTCCTTTCTCTCACCTCTATTCCAAAACTGTCCCTGATGAGATTAACAGGCCAAGCCACTGACAAAATCACTACTAGGCACGGTGAAGTCACAATCACAGACAAGAGTATGATGACCCTAGACACTGACGTTGACATTTTCACCCCTTACCGGATAGTATGGCGGAATACTACATTGATTATAGATTAGAGGCTAATTCTGATATTGGGTCAGTTATGCATCTTTACCTCTTATGGTAAATGATAGCATTACCGAAAAGGTAAACTGATACTAAATCGGTGTTTACAGGCCACCTTCAGTTTGCTGTTGTAGGGTCACGGTCATGCCTCGGCCAGCCCAGGACAGGCCATTGATCCCAACGTATAATACCCTGGTTACTTCCTTCATCATTACAACCACACACAGGCCACTATCCCTACACCCACCTCCGACCCTGTCAGCTACTTAGCTACCCTGCACAGCGATTATGATTGACGTCTGGTAACCATCTCAGAAAAAACACAGAATCATTGACTGTTGTCATATAAATGTCTACATTTGTGACAAAAATATGTGGGCTGCAGTTGTTGTGGACTGAGCTCGTCCACAACAACCCCCCTTCTTTGAGTCATTTTACGGTGTAAGCCAGTAGAGGCGGTGGTGGCGCCTCGGCCACTGTTGGCCCTGGGTTAAATCACTAGTAGAAATGGGATTAGGTGAGTTGGAATGCAGGGGTAATCACTCATTCAGCCAACTGAGGGCCCGGGAGAAATTGCACTCTTAATGCGCCCGTGAGATGCGGCGGTAGGGGGGGGTTAGGTTAGAATTAGCCGGACCTTTGATTACCACTCTGGGTTGGTTTTAAAACCACATCCTGACTAAAGACAACCACGGGGCCTCCCACACATTTAACTGGGACAGAGAGCTGCCCTCCTGGATGCCTGTAAACAAATTACGTGGGACCAGATCAGACTAGGTCACTTGTCTACTTGTCTTTTTTTACAAACAAAAGGGGAACATTGTATGCCAAACAGTCTAAATTAGTCTCACCCTCCAGTTTCCTTTTAGTGTAGGATTAAAATTATATTCTTTGCCATCACTTCAGAAACCATCTCCATCAGATATGACCTTCTCCTGTGCTCAAAGAGATGGAGATGTTTCTACAGTGTCGGACAGATTGACTCTGCATTTTCTCCTCCTCTCCACAGACTGGTTGTGACAGTTGTTTCCAGTTGCTGAGTAAAAGGGCCATCATAAAGCCCAGCTAAAGGAAGCAGGATAAGCACTTGAGCCAAGGCAGTAAAAAGCTCTCTGGGAAACTTGAAAGCCACACAAATGAAGTCTGCCGTCTACCATCTGGAAACAATAAACAAACAAAAACGCAGCAGAGTCAAACAAACATGGCCGCGGGAGAGAATTATATATATATATATATATATACACACACACACCAAAAATATAAACACAATATATTAAGGTGTCGTCCCATGTTTTATGAGCTGAAACAAAAGACCTCAGAAATGGTCCATATGCACAAAAAAGCTTATTTCTCAAATTTGTTGCACAATTTTCTAGAAGCTGATTAAACAGCATGATCATTACACTGGTGCTCATTTTGCTGCAGACAATAGAAGGCCACTGTAAAATGTTCAGTTTTATCTTACAACAATGCCACAGATGTCTCAAGTTGAGGGAGCACGCAATCAGCATACTCACTGCAGGAATGTCCCCCATAGCGGTTGCCAGAGAATCAAATGTTAATTTATCTACCATAAGCCACATCCAATGTCCTTTTAACATCCAACCGACCTTACAACCACAGACTATGTGTAACCACACCAGCCCAGGACCTCTACATCTGGCTTCTTCACCTGCGGGATCGTCTGAGACGAGCTACCTGGACAGCTGATGAAAATGTAGGTTTGCACAACTGAAAAATTTCCGCGAAAACTGTCAGAAATCGTCTCAGAGAAACTCATCTGCGCGCTTGTTGTCCTAACCAGGGTCTTGACCGGACTGCATTTTGGTGTTGTAACAGACTTCAGTGGGAAAATGCTCACCTTCGATGGTGTGCTCTTCATCGTTGAATCCCGATTTCAACTGTACTGGGCAGATGGCAGACAACAGGTATGGCGCTGTGTGGGTGAGCGGTTTGCTAATGTCAACATTATGAACAGAGTGTCCCATGCTGGCGGTGGGGTTATGGTATGGGAAGGCATAAGCTACAGACAATGAACATAATTGCATTATCCATGGCAATTTGAGGCCCATTGTCGTGCCATTCATCCGCCGCCATTACCTCATGTTTCAGCATGATATTACACAGCCCCAAGTCACAAGGATCTGTGCACATTTCCCAGTTCTTCCATGGCCTGCATACTCACCAGACATATCACCCATTGAGCCTGTTTGGGATGCTCTGGATTGATACGACAGCATGTTCCAGTTCCCGCCAACAATATTCCACAGGCCACAATTAACAGCCTGATCAACTCTATGTGAAGGAGATGTGTCGTGCTGCATGGGGCAAATGGTGGTCACAGCAGATAGTGACTGGTTTTCTGATCCATGCCCCTACTTATTTTTTAAGGTATCTGATGCGTATCTGCATTCCCAGTAATGTGAAATCCATAAATTATGACCTAATGAATTTATTTTAATGTATTCCCATATATAAACTGTAACGCAGTAAAATCTTTGAAATTGATGCATGTTGTGTTTACATATTTTTTTTCAGGTTTGATATTTCATACAGTTAAATACTTTAGATGGGTCAGGTACATTCAAGGACATTTTGACATTGTTCAGAGGCAGTGCTTCTCACTCCTGCTCCAGAGGACCCAAAGGAGAACACATCCTCCCCCTTACTCAATTGCTCATACTGTACAGTGAATGTTTTAAACACACGCAGGGCCGACCGTGTGCATTATTAGAGGAGACAGACACAGAGCCCACTGTCCTTTGACGAAAGGTTCCTTGATATGTGTGTGCGTGCATGTGTGCGCACGCACGCAGTGGGTTGTGGCGGCAGATAGAGGGTTGGCCCAGTAACCAAAAGGTCACTGGATCGAATACCGGAGCCGACAGGGTGATTTTTTTTCTTCTGATGAGCAATTGAGTAAGACACTTAACCCTGATTTGCACCAGGGGCGCCACACTACTATGGCTGACCCTATAAAATAACACATTTCACTGCACCTACCGTGAAAAAACATTTATTATTTGATTTATTTTAATGAACTGCAGTGCTAACAGGGAAGATTTATTTCAGTCTGTCTTCTGCTACTACCAACTCAAAATAAACTTAATACGCCGAATACAACATGTAGACCTTAACGTGAAATGCTTACTTACTACAATCCCTTAACCAACAGTGCAGTTCAAGAAAGAGTTAAGAAAATATTTACCAAAATAAATAAAGTAAAAAAATAATAAAAAGTAACAATAACGAAGCTGTATACAGGGGGTACCGGTACCGAGTCAATGTGCAGGGGTACAGGTTAGTCGAGGTCATTTGTACTTGTAGGTAGGGGTGAAGTGACTATACATAGATAATAAACAGAGAGTAGCAGCAGTATAAAAAGAGAACATGGGGGGGTGTCAATGTATATAGTCCAGTGGCCATTTGATTAATTGTTCTGCAGTCTTATGGCTTGGGGGTGGAAGCTGTTAAGGAGCCGTTTGGACCTAGACTTGTTACTCCTTTACCGCTTGTTGTGCGGTAGCAGAGATAACAGTTTGGGCAATTTCTTCTGACACCGCCAAGTATTTAAAGGTCCTGGATGGCAGGAAGCTTGGCCCCAGTGATGTAGTGGGCCCGTACGCACTACCCTATGTAGCGCCTTATGGTCAGCTGCTGAACAGTTACCATGCCAGGCAGTGATGTAACCGGTCAGGATGCTCTCAATGGTACAGCTGTAGCAGTTTTTGAGGATCAGGGGACCCAATCCAAATATTTTCATTCATCTGAGTGGGAAAAATGAATGATTGGAACCATTTCCTTGTTTGACCGTAAGGTTTTATAGGTATTATGATACTGTGGTACTCTATACTGAGGAGGAAAGAGGTAAACATGTCCAGGTCATGCAGAGGGAGGAAAGGCAGTTTCAGATTGGGGTTATCCTCAACCTAGCCTACCCCTTCATCCTTCCTTTAGCCTTGCTTTAGCCCCCATTGTAAAGTACTTGTCCTAGGCCCCTACCCCCAGACCCACTAGAATGTCAGTAGCCAAGACCCAGTCCCCTTCCCCAGCCTTAGACAAGCACTTCTTTCTACACATTGTAAACAGTGGGGGCATTACAGAAGACCTAACCTACACTGCTGCAAGTACACACGCATAAACACACGCACACCCAAGACCCCCTAACCAAGACCTTCCCCCAACACACACTGCCCACCCCCATCCTCGGGGTCCCATTCACCCATTTACATTCTGCTTCACCATGGGAAATATGTTCCCATTATTACCAGAATTCTTACTGCTTATGTTCTTTTAATATTTCATTTTACATCTGGCTATTAAAACGAAGAGAAATGCACATCCATGAATTCGAAGACCCTCATTTTCAAATTCCTGTCCTGTGACTAGTAGTTGTTGTAATTACACAATATAAGCCTACAGTATTGGCAATTTATGAGCCTAAAAGGACAGAGGGGATATAATTCTATAGTCTACATTTAAATATAATAAGCATGCCTATTTTATGTCAAATGCAATCAGTTCAGAGTGATATTACATGTCATGGCAATAGAATAGCCTTCAAGTCAAAAGAAATGTGCCCTGATACAGCCAACCAAGGGAGCATATCGAAGGACTGTAAATCTACAGTAGAGCTATACATAAATTGTTATTTTTTCATCTATACACTTTGACATTGGCAATGAACAGAGAAAACATATGACAGGGTTGTGTTGGCCTTCTTGAAAATCTTCTCCAAGACCTCTCAATGTCCATAAAAAAATACAGACCCCATCCATCCATCCAGCAGTTAGAGTTGTATTATTATTTCAACATTTGATAACCCATTTAATGACGACAGCTCTGTCAGGTATACTGATTTCTGAGGTGCATAACTTTGCAGTGCTGAACCTTTGACAGTCCAGGTAAAACAGACTCAGATATTCAATCAATAATTTTGAGAGTTTGTGTATCTCATTAATATAAAGACATTCAGAAGTGAGACACTTGCTACAACTGAGGAGAATCTATCAAGCCCCTCACAGATTTCTCCACAGAACATTGTCAACACTGACACCAAGAGGCCAGACGTGGAACTGCAACTACTACCAACCACTGCCATAAATATAACCTGTTACCCCCCCCACACACACACGTCACCTGCATGCACGCACACACACACCCACACACACACACAAAACAACAGCATTAACACACAGATATTGAAAGAAAACATGCACAATCCCTCGGCCCAACTACCCACTGACTCATTCAGGTGTGCACACACACACTCTTCAGTAAAAACCCCACCAAGCCCAGTCAACAAACAGTGTGTGCTGTAAACCCCAACATTGTGACTCATTAGGTGTTGTAGTTGGCTCCATCAGACAGGAAATGCAGGCCCAAATTACATTTCCATCATCCTCCTGGCAACAATCATGTAACCATCACTGTTGATGCGAATCTAACCCAGGTGCCGTGAGAAGACCGGAGGAACACCGTGCAAACGGAGTCAGTGAGTTAGGTGATGATGTTCCCTATAGTCACTGATCTAAGGACAGTTTGTGGGATTTCTCCCCCTAATAGTTACAATTACGGGAGGTACCAATAAACTGATTCTAGATCTGTGCCTAAGGGAAAATCCAGACAGAGAGACTCAGAATGAACCTGGGAGTAATATCCCAGCCCACACGCAAATATGCCTGCTACCCAATTAATACTAAGTGGGGAAAGTACTGTACCGACCCAATGCTCTCCATCAGGGGCCTATTAGGCCTCGAAAATGCTAATCATGCCTACATTGCATGTTCCAATGCAGGTACACTAAATAGGCCTTACACCCCCCCCCCCCTCAAAAGGAGACTGGGTGGGCTTCTCAGAAGAGGTACTATTCAAAATAAATGGCATGGCTATAAACAGAACATTACAATTCAGCCATTAAGCGAACAACTCAGGGAACATTTTACAATGAGGACTCATAGGGGTAGAGCATACAGGCATTCAGTACATTTCATTCAATAAAAGGTTTCAATGTCTGAACAAAACAAATAGCCTAGAGCAGGGCAACTGATGGGGGTAGGAGCCACAAAGAAATGTAATTCATCATGAGGGACCACAGTGGCTCGGTTTACCCACATCCATACCCATAAATAGTCAGAGCCAGCCCTACATACGTTGCTGTGGGACGTAGAGAATATATATATTTTTCCCCTGTAATTCTACTAGGGCTGCAAGATTAATCAAATTCAGATTGAAATTGCAATATTGACATATGCAATATCCATATCATAAGAGGCTGCAATTTTCTCCTTTTTTTAACACTTAATACAAGGCACACATGGATTTTGTTTTGTAGACATGTGGTAGTAGAGTAGTGGCCTGAGGGCAGACAATGTGTTGTCAAATCGTTTGTGAAATGTAATGTTTTTAATTGTATCTAACTGCCATTTTAACTGACAATATTTTGCTGGACCCCAAGAAGAGTAGCTAATGCCTCGACAGCAGCTTATGAGGATCCATAATAAATACAAAAAGGACAAAAACTAGACTACATACCTCCTCCAATGAGATGTGCTAGACTGTGTTCCTTCACTCTCTACATGCACAGAGGATGCTGACCAATCACAAGCTGGCCCTCTCACTTTGCATGGCATGCACATACTGGCCAATCACAAGAGCACGCAGTCAGATGCTGGTGAGTAGAGAAAGGGCTTTACCAAAGTATGAGGTTCAGAAACTCTGTGGCTTTACCTCACACTGTCAGAAACATGAGCGCTGCTAGTGATGATGAGAATGTTGATTTGGCGCAAAAGGGCACATCTTATGTGGTATGGCAATATTTCAGATACAGGCAAACCGATGTCAACCAAATGCAAGTGTTGTGCAAAAAGTGCTTCAGAGTTGTGGCGACAACAAGAGACAACACACAAATGTGTTCAATCATTTGAAGAACAACGATCCACTATTTTACGACAGAGGTGGGGACTGGGAAAACAAAAAAACGTCCTGGCGTTACGAACACACCGGCCCATTTTCTTCCTTGAGGCACCCATTATTAGCCAGATAATGACATTTTATGCAAAAAATATATATAAGTTAGACAGGCCCACTGGGCTAAGAACAGACCAGCCCACCTGGCATTTACCAGTTGGCCAGTCTGCCCTGCTTTATGATGATTGCATGATTTGTTTTTCTTTTTAAAGCGCCTGAGAGCAGCAAAGCCCCTCAGCCACAACAAGCTGGAGTATGTGAACAGAGTCGGAAATCCCACTCATCGCTCTGTCTTTTCCAACCGCTCCCCTAAAAACGATCCTTACTCACCCCCAAAAGAAACTGCAACTCCAAATTCGCTCCATTCCTTAAAATCACAAATTTCACCAACACTATGGCTGTTACGGTGATCATATTACCGCCACACTGGCAGTCATGAGTGACCATTTAGCCATGGTAATTAGGCTTCTCCAAGCTCTGATGCTGCTGATATTCATTAGTAGCCTACCAAAATTGCCTGGTACTCAGCACTCCATTGTCCCTCTAATCACTCTGACATAAATGCAAATGTTATCGAAAATCTAATCAAACATCATGAGCCATGTTCAATTGTATTCTTCATACTATAAAATAATACCACAGAGTTCTAACCAAATCTTGTCTGCTAAATGAACTAGTGTAGCCCACAGCCATATGGCATAACCAGATCAGGGACTACATTTTCTTCATATCATGTTTCTTTAGACCTGTCTAAAATAAATAATGGATTTATTGTGATGGTATAGGCTATATTATATGGATTTATTAGGCTTTTTAAAAATGTAGACATTCCAAAGGTTTTCATCAGTTGCTTGTAGGCTATGTGCGGGAGCCTGGAGATGTTAAATATGTTTATGTTAATTAACGGTCAATAACCATGAGACCGGCAGTTATTTGCTTGACAAAATTTCATGACCGACACGGCCCTAACCAACACCCATCTATTTTTGTGACTACCTGGATCTACAATTTTGTTTTTAAGTATTGAAACCAAACAATATAATTTGGTTGAAAAGTATATTAATAAATATGAAAAGGTGACTGTAAGAAGAGATCATCATTTCAAATAGGCTAATAGGTATTAAAACAGCATAAAAAACTCTAAATAGGTCAGGAGCCAGAGAGGTAGCCTAAGAACTAATGAACATGAATTATTTAAGCTATATTATTTCAATTGCTTCAAGGCTATAGCCTTCAAATAAATAAATTGTGAAGCGAGTGCGACACACTAGGCTGGCAGGGACATTAAGAACTCAGCATTTAAACATGTGACTTACTTAGAATTAAATACAAATTAAACGAAAATTGCCTTATTAGGCTCAGTGCCTTTGAATTCATTTTTATAAACAAGTTGGGCCAAAATCTTTGGCTTCAGGCTCATGCGATAGTGCCTGGAGAGCAGACCAGCAGTGGAGAATACCCTCTCCGTGCTTGCCACTGGGGATGCTAAACACCCATCGGGCCACTTTTGCCAGGCTGCATCCGGGCAGGGATGCAGTTGTAAAAACCTTTAGGCCCACCTATCAAAATGGAAGAGGCAATATCCCAGGCCTAGCCAAAGTCAATGATGGCCTATTGTATAGATTTTTTTTATTTTAAATACATTAAATGGAGATCTTGTGCACATAGTAAGTACACAATCATGCTTTTGGGACAAGTGTCTTCTCAGATTCCATAATGATTCTTTGGTTGTGGACACTACATCACCTCACTCTTGCTCCTCCTCATCTTCGTAAGTCACCTTGATTTTGCAGCTGTGTTTTATCAGTTCCTTTATGAAAATATTTAGCGAACTCCATGACTGTAGCTAAGGTAAGGGGCTATAGCAGCACTAAAGTAGACTACAAATGCATGTTGGGCCAGGCATGCCCTGAGCTCTGGAAGTGAGCACTACTGGAGCGAAATTCGAGCGGGCGAGAAGGCCGACGCTCCACCCTTTGGGAAACTTGCGCCGCGTTCCAGGCAAATTGGCCAAACTCCATTCCAGCTCTGCTCACATACTCTGCAACCAGGCACCTACGTTAAACAGGCATCGATTGCCAATGCGTTTCCAAGTGTAACATGAGAGAGAAAAAAGGCCTAGGGCAAATGCTATTCTCCAACCAAACAATGGACTCAAAAAGGTACATTCAGCAAAAAGTACACATAATGCAATTTTAGCTAAGATAGCAAACATGCTTCATGTCAAAAACCCTGCTATAGGCCTATACTCTTGGCGAATTCAAAAAGGTTTATTGTTTTACAGGAGATTTCATCACACCACTTCCACTGGCTCACCACATGTAATTTTAAGTCAAACACACAAATCTCCCACTTTCTTGTTATCATTAAAAACACTGTGCATATTTGCCAACATTGATCATTCCATCCTACTACCACGCTCAATCTCTAAACCACACAAACGGCCCTGTTAGGCCCCACCACCCCCCAACGTTCTTCTCCAGAACAAGATTATTTTGTTGCATTGTTCCACATTCCACTGCGGCCCTGTTTGTACAGATGCGATCCCATATGCTTGGGCTCTGAAGACGCAAGGAAGCCCCTGCTCGTCGGCTAAGAATGATGCCGTGGATCAAAGGCCCTTGTTCCCAGAGCCCAGGCACTTATTTTGGGGAGCTGGTTGTTTTGTTGTGACTGTGGGGACCCAGGGTAACAGATCCATCAGCTAGCTGTATGGGATCCTTCACAGTGTGTGTGCCTTGGGACAAGTGCAGGCCTCTCTCTCTGCTCGATCCCCCTCTTGCCATCCCATCGACAGCACAATTTACTCCACATATCACTCAAGCCCTGTTCTACGAGAGCCTTATTATCCACTGCAACATATGTTAACTTAATGCTCTGTAACGCATTTCAAAAAGGCCAGCTTAAGTTGGGTCAACAACAGGTTATAGAGTAATTGATCAATGTACTGGCTTGAAAAGTAGTAAGAGGAAGAAAAAGTATTTCTGAGCACATGTGCACACAAGCACTCACACAGATGGTGCCTTTTCTCTCCATGTTTTCCGGGCACTACTGTAAAATCCGAAAAGACAAAATAAATTATCTCCCGCTTGAGTTAGGCTTCAACGTGTAATGTATTTTACAAGGGGGGAAAACGAGGGCGATCGGCTTTTAAAAATGGTTCTTTGCTCTCACCAGGCCCCGGGTGGGCATTAAAGCAGTAGGCTAAACAGATGAAATAGGGTTAAAAACATTTGGATACAGTCAGAAATAGGGCCAAGCATTTGTGACTTAAGTTTTTCTTGGCCTCCTGCTTTCCAAACCTGGGTCGGGTTCAATAGGCACAAAACAGAAGAAACGTCACAAACAGGGAGCTTGTCCAATAAGGAACACTTGTTTTCCTTTTCTGTTGCAAACTGTTTGTAAACGTTTTGTTGAGGCGTGCCCTAAAGAACCTGACCACGGCTATTCCAATCATGGTTCCAGAGGGACTCAGGTTGTTAGTGTTTTCTTGCCTGATTGGATTACGGCCACAATTTACCTCTGCCTGGCTGGAAACCAGGACCAATCAATGAGGAAATTAGGTGTCACTCAGCGCTCATTTGTTTTTCTATGGGATGCAGAGGCTGGCCCTATGCTGCTAGCCACCACATGAATGGGATGATTTACTTAAAACATTGTGAAAGACACCTTCACCTTTGTAGTTAAAGAAATGCAAGAAGACATATTCTCCATGTAATATGGGATATTTAGTTCAGAAAATGTCAATACTAGTACAGTGCATTTGTTAAGTATTCAGTATCCATATTTTGTTACGTTACAGCCTTATTCTAAAATTGATTAAATACATGTTTTCCTCATCAATCTTCACACAATAGCCTAAATGACAAATCTAACTTTTTTTACACACATCTATGCAGAATTTAAAACAGAAATACCTTATTTTCATAAGTATTCCGACCCTTTGCTATGAGACTCGAAATTGAGCTCAGGTGCATCCTGTTTCCATTGATAATCCTTGAGATGTTACGACAACTTGGAGTACACCTGTGGTAAATTAAATTGATTGGACATGTTTCGTAAAGGCACATACCGGTTTATATAAGGTCCCACAGTTGACATGTCGAGGAACTGATCTTGAGAAGGGTAACAAAAAACATCTGCAGCATTGAAGGTCCCAAAGAACAGTGGCCTCCATCATTCTTAAATAGAAGTTGTTTGTTTCGTCCTAGAGCTGGCCGCCTGGCCAAACTGAGCAATCTGGGGAGAAGGGCCTTGGACAGGGATGTGACCAAGAACCCGATGGTCACTCTGACAGAGCTCCAGAATTCCTCTGTGGAGATGGGAGAAACTTCCAGAAGGTCAACCATCTCTGCAGCGCGCCAACAATCAGGCCATTATGGTAGAGTGACCAGACGGAAGCCACTCAGTAAAAGGCACAACAGCCTGCTTGGAGTTTGCCAAAAGGCACCTAAAGGACTAAAAGATTATGAGAAACAAGATTCTCTGGTCCGATGAAACCAAGATTAAAAACTTTGGCTTGAATGCCAAGCGTCACGTCTGGAGGCAGCCAGGCACCACTTATCATCTGGCCAATACCATCCCTACTGTGAAGCATGCTGGTGGCAGCATCATGCTGTAGGGATGTTTTTCAGCGGCAGGAACTTGGAGACAGACTTTTCAGGATCGAGGGAAAGATGAACGGATCAAAGTACAGAGAGGTCCTTGATGAAAACCTGCTCCAGAGCGCTCAGTACCTCAGACTGGGGCGAAGGTTCACCTTCCAACAGGACAACGACCCTAAGCACATAGCCAAGACAATGAAGGAGTGGCTTCGGGACAAGTTTCTGAATGTCCTTAAGTGGCCCAACCAGAGCCTGGACTTGAACCCGATCGAACATCTCTGGGGAGACCTGAAAATAGCTGTGCAGTGACGCTCCCCATCCAACCTGACGGAGCTTGAGAGGATCTGCAGAGAAGAATTGGAGAAACTCCCCAAATACATGCGTGCCAAGCTTGTAACATCATACCTAAGAAGTCTTGAGGCTGTAACCACTGCCAAAAGGTGCTTCAACAAAGTACTGAGTAAAGGGTCTGAATACTTATGTAAATGTGATATCAGTTCTTCTTATGTATAGTGGTGCAAAATTGTGTAATGATTTGAAAACCAATAGAAGAATCTTAAAATTAATTCTAAAAACTTGCAGGCAGCCAGTGCAAAGACATTAAAACCGGTGTAGTGTGGATGAGTCTCTCTGTATCGTCCTGAGATTAGAAACGCCTTGGCAATGTCCCTCAGGTGGTAAAAAGCTATTTTGAGTTCAGAGTCTAAAATACCACCTAGATTTTTTACCTGGTGTTTTATGTTCATTGCCTGGGAATTCAAACGTACGGCCAGATTCTCTCTCTGTACTTTGACTCCAATAAGAAGTACCTCAGTCTTGTCTTGATTTAGCTTGATGAAATAGTGAGCCATCCAAGTATTTAAATCACTAATAAAGTCTAATAATGTATTGGTAGAGCTAAAATTCTATGGCGACATTGAAATGTAAAGTTGTGTATCGTCTGTGTAGCAGTGAAAATCAATGCTGTGCTTTCTGATAATTCTGCCAAGGGGTAACAGTACTGGACCCAAAATTGAACCTTATGGAACACCATGTGTAGCCATTTTCTCTGAGTTAATTTCACCAAAAAACTCTTGACCGGTTAAATAGATCCTCAACCAATTTAGAACTGGACCAAATGCCAACCACCTCTCCAGTCTGTCCAGAAGGACATCATGGTCAACAGTGTCAAACAGCACTTAAATCCAAGAGTACAAGGACTGAGAACTGTTTGGCATCTGTGTTGGCTTTAAGATAATTTACCACTTTAACTAAGGCCGTCTCTGTGATGTGGTTGGCACGAAAACCATATTGGAATATTCAAAAAGTATAGTTGGCACTTAAAGTAATTTAGCTGTTTGAAAACAAATTCCTCCAGAATTTTTCTTAAGAATGGAAGGTTGGAGATTGGCCGAAAACAGCCGAGAGCTAAAGAATCTAAATCACTTATCTTATCTTCAGCATAGCAGTTTTTAGTGCAGTGGGGAAGTGCCTGTGAACAGGGAGTGATTAACAATAGCATGCACATCTTCAGATATGCAATTAAAAACTGTTTTGAAGGTGTTGGGGATAGGATGGAGAAGGCAGGGGATAGGATGGAGAAGGCAGGTAGAAGTTCTATCACTTTCCTGAGCATGTCTGTGTCAACCAGGGAAAATAAATCCAGTGCGGTAGGCTAGGGCACATATCAAACTTCTTATCAGGTCTTGCTTGACTGATATCTAGCCTAATGTTTGCTATCTTATCTCTGAAATATGCCGCAAACTCATCACATTTAGATGTGGTGGACAGTTCAAATAGGTTTGCAAGGGGTAGGATTTATCAGGCCATCAATGGTCAAGAAGAGCACTCGTAAATTATTCTGATTATTAGTGATCAAATTACAAAAATTAGCTGATTTGGCATTTCTTCTATTTGCGTTGTTATATATACACCAAGCTGCTCTCTCAGAATATCATAATGGACCGGAAACTTTGACTATTATCCACTTCCGCTTTGCCTTTCTGCAATTTCTCTTAACTTCACTCATCCGTTTGGATGTGGCCTTTTTCAACCTTACTGGAGCTACAGCATCAATGGTTGGCTTTAATTTGCTATTAAATTTATCGACAAAATCATCACTGGAGGAAAGCAGAATGGGGGATGGTGTATTGTTAGTACACTCATTAAAATCTGTAGCACCTTCAAGAGGTATGATAGTGTTTAATTTTTTATTTCAATGATTGATTCAGTATAAATTTAATGATGCATTCATTATTACCCTGTGCTATGGGCAAGAAGTTAGTAAAAAATCCACAGTGGTGCTCAGATAAAGCAACATCAACAATAGAGGATGTCAACTTTTCTTTTGGTTTTATTGTTTCTTCCAGTGATGCACCCATATGCCATTTTGGCCGATACTGATATCCAATATTTTCCTTGCCAAAAAAAAGAATACATATATTTAAATTTTAGCTGCCTTTTAAGCATTCTAGTATAGTTAAATAGTTAACACACGCGGAGGCAGCGGTCTAAGGCACTGCATCTCAGTTCAAGTCGTGTCACTACAGTCCTTGGTTCGAATCCAGGCTGTATCACATCGGGCCGTGATTGGGAGTCCCACAGGGCGGCCCAAAACTGGCCCAGCGTCATCCAGGGTAGGCCGTCATTGTAAATAAAAACGTGTTCTTAACCGACTTGCCTAGTTATGTAAAGGTCACACACACACACAAATAAAAGTTTTGGTGGCATTTACGTATGTCCCCATTAGTAGTAAAACATAATCAAAATCTATTACTGTGCTATTTTGTTGTTCATTTATTCAATCATTTCATTCTCAACCAGTATTCCTATGGAACAATGTTTGGGTCTTTGCGTGTCAAAAAATATACTATTTAAGACTATTTGACGTGTCAAATAACACTATTTGACGTGTCAAATAAGTTTTTTGACAAATCAGGACCTGAATATGACTGCACGTCACATAATTTAATGCGTTCATAAATGTTATATTTAGTATTTACACATTGATTACACTATCACTTGTATTTCAAATGTCACAATGTTTCATCGATACGTCTAATATGATGCTGGTAAAGTTGACTCGTGCACCTACAGTGCTTGTCATAAAAAAGATAGCTAGCTCATGGATGCAAACGATGTTCTTTGCATCACTGTCAATTACATACTTTTATTTTGGAGGCAAATCGCAAATTCCACTATTGTGCCTAATCCTTATTGTGGCTAGCGTCACAACACATAACCCGGTCAGGTCGAGCTTCACTAGCCAGATGAAGCTACCTGGCTGCTGATAACGTTAGCTTTGGGCAACAGGGTTAAGTAGCTGGCTAGCTATTTATTTTCATGAACGGAGGTTCAATTTCAATAGGCGAACAACAAGTGGCAACCAAGCTAATATTTACTCAAATGAAATTGTATTAGTCACATGCGCCGAATACAACAGTGACATACCTTACAGTGAAATGCTTACTTACGAGCCCCTAACCGACAGTGCAGTTTCAAAAAAACTATGGATAAGAATAAGAGATAAAAGTAGCAAGTAATTAGGAGAAGTAAAAAATCATATATACGAGGTTGCTGGTACAGAGTCAATGTGCAGGGGCACCGATTAGTTGAGGTAGTATGTACATGTAGGTCGAGTTAATTGGCGTGACAATGCATGGATGACATAGAATGTGGCAGTGGTGTGGAGAAGGGTGCAATGTGAATAGTCTGGGTAGCCATTTGACGAGGTGTTCAGGAGTCTTATGGCTTGGGGGTAGAAGCTATTTAGAAGCCTCTTGGACCTAGACTTGCGGTACCGCTTACCATGTGGTAGCAGAGAGAACAGTCTATGACTAGGGTGGCTGGAGTCTTTGACGATTTTTAGGCCCTTCCTCTGACACTGCCTGATATAGAGGTCCTGGATGGCAGGAAGCTTGGCCCCAGTGATGTACTGGGCCGTAAGCACTACCCTCTGTAGTGCCTTGCGGTCGGAGGCCGAGCAGTTGCCATACCAGGCAGTGAAGCAACCTGTCAGGATGCTCTCAATGGTGCAGCTGTAGAACATTTTGAGGATCTGAGGACCCATGCGAAATCTTTTCAGTCTCCTGAGGGGGAATAGGTTTTGTCGTACCCGCTTCACGACTGTCATGGTGTACTTGGATCATGTTAATTTGTTGGTGATGTGGACACCAAGGAACTTGAAGCTCTCAACCTGCTTCACTGCAGCCCCGTCTATGAGAATGAGGGCGTGCTCGGTCCTCTTCTTCCTGTAGTCCACAATCATCTCCTTTGTCTTGGACACGTTGAGGGAAAGGTCGTTGTCCTGGCACCACACTGCCAGGTCTCTGACCACCTCCATATAGGCTGTCTCGTTGTTGTCGGTGATCAGGCTGTGATCGTTGTTGTGTCATTGGCAAATTTAATGATGGTGTTGGAGTCGTGCAGTCATGAGTGAACAGGGACTACAGGAGGGGGCTGTGTGGCGGATGTGTTGTTACCTAACCTTATCACCTGGGGTGGCCCATCAGAAAGTCCAGGATACAGTTGCAGAGGGAGGTGTTTAGTCCCAGGGTCCTTAGCTTAGTGATGAGCTTTGTGGGCACTACGGTGTTGAACGCTGAGCTTTAGTCAATGAATAGCATTCTCATATAAGTGTTTATTTTGTGCAGGTGGGAAAGGGCAGTGTGGAGTGCAATAGAGACTGCATCATCTGTGTATCTGTTGGGGCAGTATGCAAATTGGAGTGGGTCTAGGGTTTCTGGGATGATGGTGTTGATGTGAGACATGACCAGCCTTTCAAAGTACTTTATGGCTACAGAAGTGAGTTCTATGGGTCGGTAGTCATTTAGGCAGGTTACCTTAGTGTTCTTGGGCACAGGCACTATGGTGGTCTGTTTAAAACATGTTGGTATTACAGACTCGGACAGGGACAGGTTGAAAATGTCAGTGAAGACACTTGCTAGTTGGTCAGTGCATGCTCGCAGTATATGTCCTGGTAATCCGTCTGGCCATGCGACCTTGTGAATGTTGACCTGCCTAAAGGTCTTACCCACATCGGCTGTGGAGAGCATGCTCACGCATTCTTCCAGTACAGCTGGTGCTCTCATGCATGTTTCAGTGTTATTTGCCTTGAAGTGAGCATAGAAGTAGTTTAGGTCGTCTGGTATGCTCGTGTCACTGGGCAGCTCTCGGCTGTGCTTCCCTTTGTAGTCTGTAATGGTTTGCAGGCCCTTCGTCAGAGTCGGTGTAGTACGACTGTAGTCGGCGTCAAGGGTCGGTGTAGGATGCCTAAATCATTGCTAAGAATAATGAAAATGACTGCAGTTTCTACTGGTCATACTGGTTGTATTGGTGCAAGCTAGGTACCAAGTTAAAGATAGCTACCCCAGAGGTTTCAGATGAACAAATTATGCTTTGTTACCAAAGCAGTATTTTAAACACATCGCTCGTGGCCGGTGTTTTCAGACTTTTTTGTACAGCTTGCTACTGTATCTTCTTTGATACGCAAAGACCCAAACGGCGTTCCATAATTGGGCATGTTATGAAGCTAATAGCAGTGAAGCTATTACTGTATAACTCAGGTAGGGCAACATCCGGAAAATAGTGCACTTGGTAGTGTGTACCAGTGCTCGGCCAGTCGGCGACAGCCAACATCAACCACGACAGAGAACGGTTGATTGTCAAGGGCAACAAATTCCATTATCTTGGCTTTAATGGATTTCACCTTTGAGTTGTCTCGCTGAAATTTTCTTACTCTTTCAAATGACTGCCCGACTTGTTGACTGCTCGATCCACACAGCAGACATTGTGGGCTAGGTTAGGAATTCTGTGTTGCACGTGTAGCGCAAACATTTTGCGTGGCATCATTACATCATAGGTGTGCACGTCAGCTTTGACATCGGTTTTGCACATTGGCGTTAAACTAGACATCGGGCCGATGCCATCATGTTTAGCTAATATCGTCCGATTCCGATATGTTCACCGCTATATCACGCATCCCTAGTTTCTTATTTGTAACGTTTATTTTTGTTACTATTAGTAGGTTAACGGATTAGATTTGTCAAGTAATCCACCCAACCCTGCTTTATTAATCCTGTCAACATTGTAGAAACTACACTGACATGTTTTACTTCACACGTAAAGTGTTGGCCCCTGTTTCATCAGCTGAAATAAAAGATCCCAGAGATTTTCCATACGCACAAAAAGCGTATTACTCTCAAATGTTGTGCACAAATGTGTTTACATCCCTGTTAGGGACCATTTAGTCACTCTAAAATGTGCAGTTGACACACAACACCATGCCCCAGATGTCTTAAGTTAAGGGAGCGTGCAATTGGAATGCTGACTGCAGTAATGTCCACCAGAGCTCTTGGAATGTTCATTTCTCTACCATAAGCCACCTCCAACGTCATTGAAGGGAAATTGTCAGTACGTCCAACCGATCTCAAAGCCACAGACCAAGAGTACCAATGCCAGCCCATTACCTTCAAATTAGAATTCTTCACCTGTAAGATCGTCTGAGACCAGACAAACAATGAACTTATGCAAACTTTCAGAAAACGTCTCAAAGCTTGTTGTCCTCACCAAGGTCTTGACCTGACTGCAGTGGCGTGTTGTAACCAACTTCAGGGGGCAAATGCTCACCTTCAACGGCCACTGGAGAAGTGTGCTCTTCACAGATGAAGCACAGGTTCAACTGTACCGGGCAGATGGCAGACAGTATGTATGGCATTGTGTGGGCAAACGGTTTGCTGATGTCAACTTTGTAAACAGAATGCCCCGTGGTGGCGATGGGGTTATGATATGGGCAGGCATAAGCTAAGGGCAACGAACACAATTGCATTTTATCGATATCAATTTGAATGCACAGAGATACAGTGACGAGATCCTGAGGCCCGTTGTTGTGCCATTCATCCGCTGCCATTACCTCATGTTTCAGCATGATTAATGCATGTCCCCATGTCGCAAGGATCTGTACACAATTTCTTGAAGCTGAAAATGTCCCAGTTCTTCCCTGGCCTGCATAATCACCAGGCATGTTATGCTCTGGGTTATTGTCCTTTTGGAATGGGATGGTGCCAGGTTCTCCAGACGTGACACTTGGCATTCAGGCCAAAGAGTTCACTCTGGGTTTCATCATACCAGAGAATCTTGTTTCTCATGATCTGAGAGTCTTTAGGTGCCTTTTTGAAAACTCCAAGGGGGTGTTATGTGCCTCTTACTGAGGAGTGGCTTCCATCTGGCCACTCTACCATAAAGGCTTGATTGGTGGAGTGCTGCAGAGATGGTTGTCCTTCTGGAAGTTTCTCCCATCTCCACAGAGGAACTGGAGCTCTGTCAGAGTGACCATCGGCTTCTTGGTCACCTCCCTGACCAAGGCCCTTCTAACCGGATTGCTCAGTTTGGCCAGGCGGCCAGCTCTAGGAAGAGTCTTGGTGCTTCCACGATTCTTCCATTTAAGAATGATGGAGGCCACTGTGTTTTTGGGGACCTTCAATGCTGCAGACATTTTTTGGTACCCTTTCCCAGATCTGTGCCTTGACACTATCCTATCTCGTGCTCTATGGACAGCTCCTTTGACCTCATGGCTTGGCTCTTATATAAACAGGTGTGTGCCTTTCCAAATCATGTCCAATCAATTTAATTTAACACAGGAGGACTCCAAACAAGTTGTAGAAACATCGAGGATGATCAATGGAAATGGATTGCACTCAATTTTGAGTCTCATAGCAAAGGGTCTGAATACTTATGTAAATAAGGTATTTCTTTTTTCAAACATTTCTAAAAACCTTTTTTTTGCTTTGTCTTTATGGGATATTGTGTGTAGATTGCCCTTGGACATTTATTCATTTAATTCATTTTAGAATAAGGCTAATATAACAAAATGTGGAAAAGGGGTCTGAATACTTTCCGAAAAAACTGTAGTAGACCTATAGGCGGGATTAAACGAGTTCCCCAGTCAGCCGTTCTGCGCACACTAAAATAAATCATTATGTTTCCATTTTTATAGCTAGAAATGTTACAAAGACTGTTTAAACGACCAAATGTTGGCCTTTAACCATCGACCAGAAATAGGACCGCACTATGGTAAATTTACTTATTTTATTGCCACTTGAACAATTTGGGGATGAGCCCATGGCAGTCAATGTCACAACACCACACAGATGGGCATAATTATAAATTCACAGTCAGTATTGGCCCAATCAAGAGATCCCAGCAGAGGGAGCTGTGGGGGAAACATGAAAATCAAATAAAGATATATCAACACACAATACATGACGTCATTACCTAAAAGCTTGGCCTATTTATAACATACTACAAAAAAACTATAAAAATAACATTCCTCATTAAGGCCTGCTGGGGCAAGAGTGCCCAAGCAGTCTATCCATTATGTCTTTCTTTGTAGAAGTAATTTATCCCTATCACCTCCTCTACATGGCGCCTTCACCAACTCAATGCCCATATTATGTAAGGAACTTAGTTCATGATTATGGTTATTGAAATGCTTGGCAACAGGTGATTTTTCATCACGGTTGCAAATTACGCTCTTATGCTCACATATCCTAAGTTCACGTTTGGTCTTACCCACATAAAAGTTACAAAAACACTTAAGGAGATATACAACATATTTTATGTTACATGTTATTCTACCTTGGACCTTTATCCTCCCACCCATGGGAATTATTAGGAGAGTTCCCTCTGATCATGGCATAATAAATCAATAAAAATATGTCATCAATATATCTCATAAACACTTTGATAAACTTAGAATAGGGATTACTATAGTTTACAAAGTCCAACTCAAATTTCTGCGTAAACAAATTAGCATAATTAGGTGTAACCGTCTTCAAACTTAAAATAATTATTCGTCAATATTTAATTAGTCAAGCTCAGCAGTAAGTCAGTGGGGGGAACCAGTTGTTCTTTGATTCAAATAATGTTTCATTGCATCCAAACCCTCTTGATGAGGAATATTCACATAAATTGCAAGAGACATCCATTGAACAAGTCTCTAATTTCTTCAAAAAGTCTAGTCTCCATGAAGTAAGAGGGTGCTGTCCTATTTCTGTTCTTTGGATTACAATATATAAGGATCCAGCACCCAATTTCTGTATATACACAATATTCTGTCCATATGAATGAATGCAGCGCATGTTTCCTGTGACTTGTTGAACCGCATGCAGCTCAGATTCTTTTTTTATAGACAAAGAACCCACTGGGCACATAGTTTCAACCAGAGGCTGGTGGGAGAAGCTATAGGGAATAGAATAAATGGAACTGAGTCAAACACATTGTTTTCATGTTTTTGGTACCATTCCATTGATTCCATTCCAGACATTAAAATGAGCCTGTACCCCTATAGCTCCTCCCACCAGCCTCCTTTGATTTCAACATCTAATTTTGATTTTATTTTGGTTGAGTTGTCAACTAATGTGAATTCAACATGAAATCAACAAAATATTTCAGCATGTCATTGGATTTAGGTTAAAAGTTGGGTGAACAAAATGACAATTCCTTTACGTTGATGACTTTTAAATCCAATCAGTTTTCCGTTGTTTCAACATTTAATTTTTGTATTGCTGGAATAACAAGGAAACCATGATGATTTAACCAGTTTTTGCACAGTGGGAGGAGATAAAGGTGTGAAATAATATTAACATGGCCTACTTAATCCCAATAACGTGAGTCTTCAAGAGTTTCTCAGTGAGCCAGCCATTCCCCCAACCAATCACACGCGGACGGAAGGGTCACCAACAAAGGAGTTTGCTTCTGTTGCAGCCTTCACTGTAAAATATAAAGTGTTGTGGTGGTGCTTTGATCGGAAACCTACCTCCTAATTTAGACAAAATGCCACTTTACAAAACAGTCTACCATGATTGCCGAGTAGCCACACGGCTTTATGCAGTAAGTCTTAATTTAAAATGTTGTTTTGGGGGACATTCAGCTTTTTTTTATAACCTGTGCTATAAAAGCCTGGCAGACCCTGAAAGGGGAAACTGCCTATTAAGCTATAAGGTCCAGGTCCCGGCTACCTAATTGACAAGCTCTAGGTGACTTTCATCACTTGTCGATTTCATAGCGGCAGTCAATGTTTCCTCCAGGATGCTGTTGCATCTTTGACATAAGGGTGTTTCTGACAAAGAGCAGTCGGCCCTGGCGCCAAATCCAAGGCGACAGCTCAAGGTCTCTCCATAAAACAAATACACACATCCTACTGGTTGAATAAACATTGCTTCCAAGTCATTTCACCCCAAAAAATAAATGTGCTGATGTTGAATTAACATGGAAAACTGATTGGATTTGCAAAAGGTCACCAACGTGAGGGAATTGTTTCATTTTTTCCAACCAACTTTTAACCTAAAGCCAATGACATGGTGAATTTTGTAGACTTTTCAATTCAGTCATGTTAGTTTACAACTCAACCAAATGTAAATTAAAACTACACGTTGAACATCTGTGCCCAGTGGGATTCCGCTTCCTTTTCCGACCACATCTTTATTTACACTGCTAAAACACAGGCAGTCTGCATGGACCAAGTTAACATCCACTGAGAATTTGTGTTTTTCATTAAGTTTCGGGTTTATATCTAGTATAAAAATACGTATAAGATAGGATTTTTCCTGTGGACACACAACACTTATATATATATATTTATTTATTTTAAATACAGACTAAGAAACAGGGTATTTTTCCTTTAGATTTGATTTGATCTTTTAGTCCTCATTTGGACGAATCTTCCAAGAGTCTATAACAAACTTTAAAATACAATTTACAATACAATCCCATTTCAAACAGCATGAAAATCACAAATAATTTTAGTCTAGTTGTTTTCTTCTGGTGGCCCTAATTACTGACACTAAGCACATATCCTTAAAAAATACAGGTATAAAACACTATCACTGTACACCTCACACACACTCCAACAGTAGATTGGCGTGACAGTCACCTTTACGCTGCAGATTAGCACTGTTGCACCTCTGGAAATTAATCTGCCTTGAAGTAGAGCCACCTCGCACCATGTTTCCCAATGACCAATACGGACAGATTACTAGAACTACAAACCACACTGCCCCATTTGTAATTGACTTTTAAACAGTTTGAAGTTCCTCATTAAGTCCAACCAAAGGAATTAAGTGCAGATGTGACAGGTCGAGACTCAACAATTGTGTAGGGCCCTTATAGCCCTCGACTATGACTCAGTTCCATTACACAAAAGAGTCATTGGACAAAGTTGTCTTCTGTAGAGTGGAGCCCATATGCTCGGTCTGAACATCAACACTTGTGTTATGGTTTTGGAACCATAAGGAACTTCTCTTTCATATCAGTGAGAAATAATTTTCTAAAAACAAAGGTTAAATTGATACACTTTTATAGGGTGAGTGTTCACACACAGGCACATATCCATGTTACAGTGTGTGTTTACAGAAGACAGACTGAAGACAGCTGGTCACTATCTAGCATGCTCCGAAAATCTGTGTGTAATGGAAGAAGGCCACCAGAAACGTGTTTTCAATGAAAAATACTGTCGGCTGCAACTGTGATAAAGTCGGTTAAAATAGTGTACAGTAAGTGCATATTTTGCATTTGTGAAATTATTTTGATGTGATATGAAAGTAAAGCGCTTTACGTTTTAGTCTGGCTTTCCTGGTAGTCTTGTGATGTTGCACCTCTGGGTTGAGAAACTCTGTGTCCTTAGGGCTCCTGATCTAAGGCCCTGCATCTCCAATCTGGAGGCATCACTACAGACCCTGGTTCGATTCCAGGATGTATAACAACCGGCTGTGACTGGGAGTCCCATTGGGCAGCGCACAATTGACCTTGCGTCATTTGGCCGGGGTAGGCCGTCATTGTAAATAAGAATTTGTTCTTAACTGACTTGCATAGTTAAATAAAAGGTTAAATAAAAAATAATTTAAATCTAAAACCGTATCACAATTCAGAATCGAAATCCAGTTTAGATGGAGAAGTTGGCCATTTTGGCTGCCAGAGCCAGTCTACCTCTGAAAATAATATAAGGTCCGTGATTAAGGAGTAATGGTAGACTCCATAAAGAGTACTGGTACATCTTAGTGCAATTATGTAGGATAGGCCTACTACACAATAAATATAAAACTCATTTGAAACCCACGTTGTTCTTTCAATTCATTACATTTACACCCATTATAGTTTTATGCCAATGTTAAGAACTCATATCACCAAGCATTGTATCAGGTGAAGTATGTGTTTAAGAATGTTCTGTTCTGAGAAGCGAAAATATTTGCATGCCCTATGGTTATCCCTGTCTGACAACACATCCTATAGCATCTACACCACACTTGTCAAACTCATTCCAGGAGGACCGAAAGTCGGCGCGTTTTCGCTCCTCACTTGTACTTGATGAATTAAGGTCACAAATTAGTAAGGAACTGCCCACACCTGATTGTGGACTTAAATAAAAAACCTGCAGACACTAGGCCCTTCATGGAGTGAGTTTAACACCCCTGGTCAAATTGTTAATAACCTAGCTTGCAGAGAAACACAGCACATGCGACTCCAAATGCATCTAGTTACTGTATCAAACCAGTTCACAATAAAATAGGTCTGAAGATATAGCGTGAAGTGATCTATTTACATTATTATAAATAACGACAATTCTGGATACATGTGCAAATTGAAACTACAGCATCTACTACGTGTGGCACGGACATGAAACATTGTAACAAGCCGTAGGTGATTAATCAACTCGAATGGTAATCATAATGAAAGTATAATGTGATTGAACTACTTGTGAATGTCACTTTTGTTGACTAACTGCTAGCTGAAAGTAGCTATAACTTGCTAATGCTGGTAAAAGTAAACGAAAGCTGTATTTTTACGACATGCCAGTCGACACAATATCTCAGTTTCGGTTTACTGAAGCTCGTAGTAATTTGCAGTCACACAAAGCCTCGTTCACAACAGCATTGATTGTTGAATTTCTAACTTACTGTGGGACAGCTCGTCTGATAGCTCGAATTATGGACTGCGCCATTTTGTTTCAACGTTTTCTATAGGTAGAATGGGATTGGCTACTAGTGTATTTCTCTTGAGCAAACGAAGAGCTCTGATTGGCCTCTGAGCCAGCTAAGGGGCAGATTCCTCGTGTCAAATACAGTTGGTTAGTTTGTTTTGCATGGCCCGGTGCCACGGGAGATTGAAGTTTTTATTTAAGGACCAATGGAAATACACAAAGTCTGCGTACTCGGATCACCGGGCCATGCAAAACTAACTCCATTTACAGGGGGTTTGTTGGAGTAGTACCAGGTACAACTTTTTAAGAGATTGTCTCGAATCAGCTATGACTGTAGATATCACCGATATGAAATGGCTAGCTAGTGAACGGTGGTGCTCGTTAACAGCGTTTCAATCGGTGACGTCACTCACCCTGAGACCTTGAACTAGTGGTTCCCCTTGCTCTGCAAGGGTTGTGGCTTTTGTGGAGCGATGGGTAACGATGCTTCGTGGGTGTCAGTTTTCGGTGTGTGCGGAGGATCCCTGGTTCGAGCCCGATTCGGGGCAAGGAACGGACTGTTAGACATAACATATTAACTACGCAAATCACCTGACATCATAATTAACGAGTCATTATTTGTACTATTTGTAGATCAGTCAGTCACAATTTACCCGTGATACAACACGGTTTTGTTGCTCTCAGCCGGTGAAATTATATTTAAAAAAAAATATGTATATATATATATATAAAAAAATATATATATATATATATATATATATATATATATATATATATCGTTTCAGGTGTCATTTGGTCTGTTTTGAGTGGTTAGGCTGAAACAACCAACTGTAGACGAATGTTAGGGGAGGTCATAACTTGCAGGCTTGTTTTCGAATTGCTGTGCGTTTTGTTGCCAACCTATTTTGCTACCTGACAACTTTACGGTTTTCACTTTTTAATTACCGTTCATATATTTATTTATTTTTTCCTCAACTTTTTCACTCCGGACGCTTTATCTGGACACGATTCGTCAGGACCTCCAACAGCCAAAGCTAAGTAGTAACATTAACATGATGCCTTCTAATCGCAGCCGCTGTGCTCGCCTTACGGCGAGGATAGCTGTACTGCTAGACCAGCTTCAGACGCAATCGTTAGGCAAGGGTAATTTTAGTGTAGGAAAGGATGAAACAGCGTCTGTGCCACCAGTAAGTACAGATAGTAGTATAAATCCCCTGGCACAGTCCCCGCAGCCGGACAACTTTCTCACGGTTTCTGGAAGGAAATGCTGTAGGAACGCTCAACCGGTGTCGCTCAATCAGCCGACAGAAACTTTCAACCGGTTCTCCCCATTAAGCAGCGGGTCGGTGTCAGAGGCAGAGTCTTCTCTGGTCTCTACTCCTCCCGTTACGGGGTCTGAGACGCCGAAGCTTCCCACCATTAGCTCTGACAAATTGAAAACTCTAGTCATTGGCGACTCCATTACCCGCAGTATTAGACTTAAAGCGAATCATCCAGCGATCATACACTGTTTACCCGGGGGCAGGGCTACCGACGTTAAGGCTAATCTGAAGATGGTGCTGGCTAAAGCTAAAACTGGCGAGTGTAGAGAGTATAGAGATATTGTAATCCACGTCGGCACCAACGATGTTAGGATGAAACAGTCAGAGATCACCAAGCGCAACATAGCTTCTGCGTGCATATCAGCTAGAAAGATGTGTCGGCATCGAGTAATTGTCTCTGGCCCCCTCCCAGTTAGGGGGAGTGATGAGCTCTACAGCAGAGTCTCACAACTCAATCGCTGGTTGAAAACTGTTTTCTGCCCCTCCCAAAAGATAGAATTTGTAGATAATTGGCCCTTTTTTGTGGGACTCACCCACAAACAGGACCAAGCCTGACCTGCTGAGGAGTGACGGACTCCATCCTAGCTGGAGGGGTGCTCTCATCTTATCTGCCAACATAGAGCCCTGTCTAACTCCTCTAGCTCCACAATGAAATAGCGTGCAGGCCAGGCAGCAGGCTATTAGCCAGCCTGCCAGCATAGTGGAGTCTGCCACTAGCATAGTCAGTGTAGTCAGCTCAGCTATCACCATTGAGACCGTGTCTGTGCCTCGACCTAGGTTGGGCAAAACTAAACATGGCGGTGTTCGCCTTAGCAATCTCACTAGGATAAAGACCACCTCCATTCCTGTCATTACTGAAAGAGATCATGATACCTCACATCTCAAAATAGGGCTACTTAATGTTAGATCCCTTACTTCAAAGGCAATTATAGTCAATGAACTAATCACTGATCATAATCTTGATGTGATTGGCCTGACTGAAACATGGCTTAAGCCTGATGAATTTACTGTGTTAAATGAGGCCTCACCTCCTGGCTACACTAGTAACCATATCCCCCGTGCATCCCGCAAAGGCGGAGGTGCTGCTAACATTTACGATAGCAAATTTCAATTTACAAAAAAAAAAAATGACGTTTTCGTCTTTTGAGCTTCTAGTCATGAAATCTATGCACCCTACTCAATCACTTTTTATAGCTACTGTTTACAGGACTCCTGGGCCATATACAGCGTTTCTCACTGAGTTCCCTGAATTCCTATCTGACCTTGTAGTCATTGCAGATAATATTCTAATCTTTGGTGACTTTAATATTCACATGGAAAAGTCCACAGACCCACTCCAAAAGGCTTTTGGAGCCATCATCGACTCAGTGGGTTTTGTCCAACATGTCTCTGGACCCACTCACTGTCACAGTCATACGCTGGACCTACTTTTGTCCCATGGAATAAATGTTGTGGATCTTAATGTTTTTCCTCATAATCCTGGACTATCGGACCACCATTTTATTACGTTTGCAATTGCAACAAATAATCTGCTCAGACCCCAACCAAGGAACATCAAAAGTCGTGCTATAAATTCACAGACAACACAAAGATTCCTTGTTGCCCTTCCAGACTCCCTCTGCCTACCCAAGGACGCCAGAGGACAAAAATCCATTAACCACCTAACTGAGGATCTCAATTTAACCTTGCGCAATACCCTAGATGCAGTTGCACCCCTAAAAACTAAAAAAATGTCTCATAAGAAACTAGCTCCCTGGTACACAGAAAATACCCGAGCTCTGAAGCAAGCTTCCAGAAAATTGGAACGTAAATGGCACCACACCAAACTGGAAGTCTTCCGACTAGCTTGGAAGGACGGTACCGTGCAGTACCGAAGAGCCCTTACTGCTGCTCGATCATCCTATTTTTCTAACTTAATTGAGGAAAATAAGAACAATCCGAAATTCCTTTTTGATACTGTGGCAAAGCTAACTAAAAAGCAGCATTCCCCAAGAGAGGATGACTTTCACTTTAGCAGTGATAAATTCATGAACTTCTTTGATGAAAAGATTATGATTATTAGAAAGCAAATTACGGACTCCTCTTTAAACCTGCGTATTCCTCCAAACCTCAGTTGTCCTGAGTCTGCACAACTCTGCCAGGACCTAGGATCAAGAGAGACGCTCAAGTGTTTTAGTACTATATCTCTTGACACAATGATGAAAATAATCATGGCCTCTAAACCTTCAAGCTGTATACTGGACCCTATTCCAACTAAACTACTGAAAGAGCTGCTTCCTGTGCTTGGCCCTCCTATGTTGAACATAATAAACGGCTCTCTATCCACTGGATGTGTACCAAACTCACTAAAAGTGGCAGTAATAAAGCCTCTCTTGAAAAAGCCAAACCTTGACCCAGAAAATATAAAAAACTATCGGCCTATATCGAATCTTCCATTCCTCTCAAAAATTTTAGAGAAGGCTGTTGCGCAGCAACTCACTGCCTTCCTGAAGACAAACAATGTATACGAAATGCTTCAGTCTGGTTTTAGACCCCATCATAGCACCGAGACGGCACTTGTGAAGGTGGTAGCTCTTCTGTAGCTCTGTTGGTAGAGCATGGCGCTTGTAACGCCAGGGTAGTGGGTTCGATTCCCGGGACCACCCATACGTAGAATGTATGCACACATGACTGTAAGTCGCTTTGGATAAAAGCGTCCGCTAAATGGCATATATTATTATTATTATTATTATTATTGGTAAATGACATTTTAATGGCATCGGACCGAGGCTCTGCATCTGTCCTCGTGCTCCTAGACCTTAGTGCTGCTTTTGATACCATCGATCACCACATTCTTTTAGAGAGATTGGAAACCCAAATTGGTCTACACGGACATGTTCTGGCCTCGTTTAGGTCTTATCTGTCAGAAAGATATCAGTTTGTCTCTGTGAATGGTTTGTCCTCTGACAAATCAACTGTAAATTTCGGTGTTCCTCAAGGTTCTGTTTTAGGACCACTATTGTTTTCACTATATATTTTACCTCTTGGGGATGTTATTCGAAAACATAATGTAAACTTTCACTGCTATGCGGATGACACACAGCTGTACATTTCAATGAAACATGGTGAAGCCCCAAAATTGCCCTCGCTAGAAGCATGTGTTTCAGACATAAGGAAGTGGATGGCTGCAAACTTTCTACTATTAAACTCGGACAAAACAGAGATGCTTGTTCTAGGTCCCAAGAAACAAAGAGATCTTCTGTTGAATCTGACAATTAATCTTAATGGTTGTACAGTCGTCTCAAATAAAACTGTGAAGGACCTCTGCGTTACTCTGGACCCTGATCTCTCTTTTGAAGAACATATCAAGACCATTTCGAGGACAGCTTTTTTCCATCTACGTAACATTGCAAAAATCAGAAACTTTCTGTCTAAAAATGATGCAGAAAAATTAATCCATGCTTTTGTCACTTCTAGGTTAGACTACTGCAATGCTCTATTTTCCGGCTACCCGGATAAAGCACTAAATAAACTTCAGTTAGTGCTAAATACGGCTGCTAGAATCCTGACTAGAACCAAAACATGTGATCATATTACTCCAGTGCTAGCCTCTCTACACTTGCTTCCTGTCAAAGCAAGGGCTGATTTCAAGGTTTTACTGCTAACCTACAAAGCATTACATGGGCTTGCTCCTACCTACCTCTCTGATTTGGTCCTGCCGTACATACCTACACGTACGCTACGGTCACAAGACGCAGGCCTCCTAATTGTCCCTAGAATTTCTAAGCAAACAGCTGGAGGCAGGGCTTTCTCCTATAGAGCTCCATTTTTATGGAACGGTCTGCCTACCCATGTCAGAGACGCAAACTCGGTCCAAACCTTTAAGTCTTTACTGAAGACTCATCTCTTCAGTGGGTCATATGATTGAGTGTAGTCTGGCCCAGGATTGGGAAGGTGAACGGAAAGGCTCTGGAGCAACGAACCGCCCTTGCTGTCTCTGCCTGGCCGGTTCCCCTCTTTCCACTGGGATTCTCTGCCTCTAACCCTGTTACGGGGGCTGAGTCACTGGCTTGCTGGGGCTCTCTCATGTCGTCCCTGGGGGGGGTGGGGTGTCACCTGGGTGGGTTGATTCACTGTTGTGGTCAGCCTGTCTGGGTTGGCGCCCCCCCCCCCCTTGGGTTGTACCGTGGCGGATATCTTTGTGGGCTATACTCGGCCTTGTCTCAGGATGGTAAGTTGGTGGTTGAAGATATCCCTCTAGTGGTGTGGGGGCTGTGCTTTGGCAAAGTGGGTGGGGTTATATCCTTCCTGTTTGGCCCTGTCCGGGGGTGTCCTCGGATGGGGCCACAGTGTCTCCTGACCCCTCCTGTCTCAGCCTCCAGTATTTATGCTGCAGTAGTTTATGTGTCGGGGGGCTAGGGTCAGTTTGTTATATCTGGAGTACTTCTCCTGTCCTATTCGGTGTCCTGTGTGAATCTAAGTGTGCATTCTCTAATTCTCTCCTTCTCTCTTTCTTTCTCTCTCTCGGAGGACCTGAGCCCTAGGACCATGCCCCAGGACTACCTGACATGATGACTCCTTGCTGTCCCCAGTCCACCTGGCCATGCTGCTGCTCCAGTTTCAACTGTTCTGCCTTACTATTATTCAACCATGCTGGTCATTTATGAACATTTGAACATCTTGGCCACGTTCTGTTATAATCTCCACCTGGCACAGCCAGAAGAGGACTGGCCACCCCACATAGCCCGGTTCCTCTCTAGGTTTCTTCCTAGGTTTTGGCCTTTCTATGGAGTTTTTCCTAGCCACCGTGTTTTTACACCTGCATTGTTTGCTGTTTGGGGTTTTAGGCTGGGTTTCTGTACAGCACTTTGAGATATCAGCTGATGTACGAAGGGCTATATAAATAAATTTGATTTGATTTTGATTTGAGGTGCATCTGCAACAGCAAGTCTTGCCAAACAGGCCAGGGTTTGATAGGTCAATGAGAGAAATGAAAACATTCTCATCAGTTGTTAGGGGGAATTTCACCCTGGCTCAGCCAGGGCACATAATCATTACTATGCAGGACAAAAATGTATACGCAACAATTTCAAAGATTTTGCTGAGTTACAGTTCATGTCAGGTTATCAATTGATTTAAATTCATTAGCATGCTCCGAACACTTGTGTGTAATAGAAGAAGACCGCCAGAAACATGTTGGCATTGAAAAATACTGTCAGCTGTGACTGTGATAAAGCCGGTTTAAACAGTGTACAGTAAGTGTATATTTTGCATTTGTGAAATTATTTTGATGTAAATGTGAAAGTAAAGTTCTCTATGTTTCTAAAACTGTCTGTTATAAATCTAAGGACACAGATACCTTTTTTTTAATAGTTAGTGGCGTGGATCAGAAAACCTGTCACTATCTGGTGTGACCACCATTTGCCTCATGCAGCGCCACACATCTTCTTCGCAGAGAGTTGTTTAGGCTGTTGATTGTGGTCTGTGGAATGTTGTCCCAATCCTCTTCGATGGCTGTGCGAAGTTGTTGGATATTAGAGGGAATTTGAACACGCTGCTGTACATGTAGATCCAGAGCATCCCAAACCTGCTCATTGGATGACATCTCTGGTGAGTATCCAGTCCATGGAAGAACTGGGACATTTTCAGGAATTGTGTACAGATCCTTGTGACATGGGGCAGTGCATTATCATACTGAAACATGAGATGATTGCAGCAGATGAATGGCATGACCATTTTTTTAAACCTTTTTTTTAATACATTTTTGATAAATGATCAGATGGGCATGTGCAGGTAGAGATACTGGTGTGCAAAAGAGCAGAAAAGTAAATAAATAAAAACAGTATGGGGCTGAGGTAGGTAAATTGGGTGGGCTATTTACCGATGGACTGTGTACAGCTGTAGCGATCGGTTAGCTGCTCAGATAGCAGATGTTTAATGTTGGTGAGGGAGATAAAAGTCTCCAACTTCAGTGATTTTTGCAATTCGTTCCAGTCACAGGCAGCAGAGAACTGGAAGGAAAGGCGGCCAAATGAGGTGTTGGCTTTAGGGATGATCAGTGAGATACACCTGCTGGAGCGCGTGCTACGGGTGGGTGTTGCCATCGTGACCAGTGAACTGAGATAAGGCGGGGATCTTGTCACAGTATCTCTATACATTCAAATTGCTATTGTTAAAATTAAATTGTGTTCATTGTCCGTAGATTACCGCCTCCATGGGTTAATCTGTTCACAACGTTGACATCAGCAAACCATTCGCCCACACAACGCCATACACTTGGTCTGCGGTTGTGAGGCCGGTTGGACTTACTGCCAAATTCTCTAAAATGACGTTGGAGGTGGCTTATGGTAGAGAAATGAACATTCGTTCTCTGGCAACAACTCTGATGGACATTCCTGCAGTCAGCATACCAATTGCGCACTCCCTCAAAACTTAAATAATCTGTGGCATTGTGACAGAACTGTACATTTTAGAGTGGTATTTTATTGTTCCCACCACAAGGTGCACCTGTGTAATGATCCTGTTGTTTAATCAGCTTCTTGATACACCACACCTGTCAGGTGGACGAACAATCTTGGCAAAGGAGAAATTATCAACAAGTGATGTAAAAAATATATATGTTTACAAAATGTGAGAATTTTGTGCATTTTTAACAATTCTGGGATCTTTTATTTCAGCTCATTAAACATGGGACCAACTTGTTGCATTTATATTTTTGAAACAACATATTTTTATCATAAACATCACAATTATCCAAAGGCCGGCATTCATAGCGAATGCTGATGCCACCCGCTAGGTACCACCGACTTGAATAATGGCGTTGCTTACTTCGAACGTCCAACTTCTCTAGGCAATTTTTGTTTTTAAACTAGTTTTTCTTTTAGTGTTCTGTGCTAATTACAAACAAGTGTGAAAATGAGTTCTCTTTCACCATTCTACCTACCAGAGATTCACCCCGATTCTGCCAGTGGCTTGCAGCTATCAAGAATAATGTGTTGCCCAAAGATTATCAGAGGGATTTTCAGGCTGAACTGATGGCGAATCCGGTTCGACGATAGCAGAGAAGTGATGTGAAAGTTTAAATTTTTATTTATTTATTCCCAATTAGAGGTAAACTAATATTACCTAGCTTGCTAGCCTAGGTGGGTAAATTAGCTAGCTAACGTTACGATCCTGTATTGAACTCTGAAAGCCATCAGCTAAATAAAATCGCTATCTTTTGGTATACACACTCAATCAATTTTGCCTATTCCATGGTAGTAATTGCTTAGATTGGTAGCTACCTTCAGCAGAGTAAACATGTTTGTTTGTTTGTTTGTTCATTCTATCTTTGACTGACATTAGCTAATGTAAGCTAGCTAATGTTACCAAATTAAGAGCATCTCAATTTTTTAGCCATCTTTTCCACCCTTGTCTGGAAAACATTGTTACTTAAAATAAAGTTGTCTATATAGCTAACTCACTCTCTGTTTGTGGGTTGGTAGCAATGGTGAATGTGTATAAATCGTCTATGGTCGTTTAGTTAGTTCTCAGCCAGTCTCAGCTAGCTGCCAATTTAGTGACGCTAGTTAGCTAACAGCAAGCTAACAATATTGAAATGTCCATGTTAGGTATGCTTAGATAGCCAGTCTAATAGAGATCAATACAATTAGTGGGGTGGTTCAATTGTGTATTGTTGGGTTTTGTTGTAGGTGTTAAGATAATCTGATTCCACCTACATGCACTTCCAACCCCTAGCTCTGCATAAAGTGAAGATAAATTGGCCAAATAATGTATAAGCTGATGGCTAAAATAGCTCAATTTACTGTAAGCATGGTATAAACATGAATTGGGTAGTGTTTGTATGGTTTGTGTTATGGGGTTACAGGTGGTTAGAGGTTACCTGAGGACCACAGAGTACCTTCCAGACCATGTAATCAATTTAGTCTACCTCTCTTCTCTCGTTACCTTTTTCTTTTTGTAAAACTCAGGTTCCCTGGAGTCATTCCAAAGTGCCTTGCTAAAAAATACCCCAAAGAGGGGTCATTTTGGGTATACAAGCATGAAGGAGCGGACACACCTTGCAAATATGGAGCACAACAAGATTGTGGGACAGAAACCATCAAGGGACACTGAAAGGTATAAAATCAAGATTACAACAGTAATTCTCAAAACACGGTATGAAGACTTCTCTACAAAATTCCCATGCAAAGGGCTACTATTGACAAGAATGATCAGTTAAACTCAATGGGCTGGTGGAGGTTTACAGACAGTACTTTGTGATGAGGAAAGGGCTTTTGGTTGTGCTTAGACAGTACATGTATTGTTGTGTATGAGGTACCATTTTCTCCTCAATCTCCCATACACAACAATTCATATTGTGTAAGAACTGCCTTGTCTCAATCAATTAGTGAGAAGACTTGAAAACATAATTCCTTGCCTGCATGTGTCATTGTAGCATAATTGTATCCCTTAAACTGTGTCCCTTTCGAGTGATTAGACATTATACTGAATTTCAAACAGATGACTCACATGCAGCTGAATGGCAGTTTGATCATGACAACTCCTCCCACAGCTTTTACAAGGGGCTTCTGAGTGGCGCAACGGTCTAAGGCACAGTATCTCAGTGCTAGAGGCATCACTACAGAACCTGGTTTGATTCCAGGCTGTATCACAACCAGCCTTGATTGGGAGTCCCATAGGGTGGCTCACAATTGGCCCAGCGTCGTCTGGGTTAGAGTTTGGCCGGGGTAGTCCGCCATTTTAAATAAGAATTTGTTCTTAACCTTTCTGGTGCAGGCATTCTGCTAGCGACCCAACTCGACAACATGCGGTGAAATTGCAGAGCGCCAAATTCAAAATACAGAAATAGTAATAATAAACATTCATAAAAAATACAAGTGTTATACATTGGCTTAAAGTGTTATGCTGGTG
>NW_025744639.1:116462-125000 GCF_021184085.1 Oncorhynchus gorbuscha
CTGAACCGTCTCAGTGCAGCTCCTTCCAATAGGGCGCTTTCCCTTTAATTCCCAATTAAATAGCCAGTATCAGCTGCGCAAAAGGGGGGTTGTGATGGAGACGTGACTGAGGATGTGTTCAACCCTCAGTTCCCGAAGCTTCTCTATTCCGTTGTTTTGTTGCCGTTAAACGTGTGTTTTGTTGCCTAATAGAGTTTACCCAGGATCGGATCCACTCTTTGCGTCCCTGGACTACACCTCTCCGTTCTTCGTGGCCTTTCTCCGCGGGAGATCTATTGGCGGATTGGATTGTCTGACTGACCGACTGACTACCACCTTTTTGTATACGGTATTTAATTTGTTTTGATGTGATGTATACTGTGATTTATGTTGTTAGTTGTAGTTGAGGACTTATTAAGAGTGATACGCTTTAAAGTTCTGTGGTAAACTTATTGTTCTATTGATGGTATGATTAATACTGGGTTTATGCTACACGGAATGAACGGACAAACATTGCGTGACAGAAGTCACTTGAGTTCCCTGAACTCTACCGGGCAGGACTTTTTAGGCCCGAGGTACAGGACATTTCTGGAGGAACCAGAACTCATTGTGATATTATTATATATGTGTGTAATCATTGTTGTTGCTAATACAACCCACGCAACAGAATATAATTGTTTTTGAAGTTCTTTTCAATGTTTTAAGGGTTTATGAAAAGTTTATTTCCATCCTGACTTTTACATACGTCCTTTGTATTGGTGTAGACTTGACGGACCAGATGGGACTCATTCCCACCCAAACTAAAAGGAGAAACTAATGTTTTCTCTGGTAGGCACAACCTACCTGGCACCCCTATAAATAATAACCTCAAGTCAAAACCGTTACATAAAAAATGGCACCCCAGATGGGACAGCTCAACATTGAGAACTAACCAAAGCAAATATTTTGTGTGGAATTAAAACAATGGATTCACCCCAAGATAATGTGCTCATCCATGTCATACCTGTCAATGGGAATACACAGGGCCATTCTGACCATCAAGCTGACAATACAAATCATAATGTGAATGGAGATAATGGAGTTGATTTGGGCCAGAGCCCTGGGAATCTGAATGCTCGGCCTGAGCCACAGGCCACAGGAGGTCTAACCAGTTACTCACTTATTGACATGGATCTGTGTGGAAGTACTGAGCTAGTCCTCCCTCTGACACCCAACCTTCCTCCATTGTCTGGTTTATCTCCAGAGGTTGTAGTCTTACAACTTCAAGGTGACATCCTTGATATTCGTCGGACTCAACAACATCTCCAAACTCTTATCCACCATAAATTCAAATGTCTGAGGGAAGAGCAACAACAGAGTGCCATGGAATTCAGAAACTCACTGAGCACTCTAACCCACACGCTGACAGAGCTCAGTGAGAGTGGAAGACGGGAAATGACTGGTGCCATGGACAGGCAGTTTGACTACCAACGAAACCAACTCACTGCCACTCTCCAATGGCGCCTGCAACATCACCACACTGAGGTCCTCAAGGACGTTAATTCTGTTTTTTCTCCCATGGTTAACACTGTAGACCACTTGCAGACAGAGCTCTCTAATTGTGTTAAAATGTTGGATGACGTGTCTGTGGACATGGCCTCCATTAGGCACAACTCCTTACACAGAGTTTCCCTGGTGTCCACTTCAGTTCAGACCACTGAGGGCCAAGCTGGCACCTCTGAACAGCCAAGACCAGGCCATGCTGCAGCCACCCCTTGCAGGATGCAATCCACCATGCATCCTGGTGTTCATTTTCATTGTCTGATAACGCCCTCCCCCTCTACTTCCTCAATCCCTCCTAGCTCGTTTGTTCATGGTGATTTGAGTAGACGTCATGTGGGGCGATGCCCATTAAATTGCAATTTCCCACCTTTGGGAAAAAAGATGACAGTCCTGATCCGCTAATGTATCTAGAAAGATGTCGTGACTTTCTTGCCCTCAATCCCCTGGCTGACGAAGAACTCCTTGCCACATTGAGGAATGTGTTGCATGGGACAGCTCGAGACTGGTGGGATGTGGCACGTCTCACCACTACCTCCTGGGCTGACTTTGAGGCCAAGTTTTCCTCTGCATTTCTATCTGAGGACTACACAGATGAATTGGCAGACAGAGTCAGAAATCGAGTACAAGGAGAGAAAGAGAGTATCCGTGACTTTGCATACGGTTACCACTCCCTGTGCAGAAGGTGGAAACCTGGCATTGAGGAGGAAGAGGTCATTAAATTGATCTTGAAGAACATCAACCCACTACTAGCCAGTCAACTCCGAGAACGAGTCACCACTGTCGATGGACTGGTTCGCTTGGGACAGCAGTTTGAGAAGGACAGAGAATGCCAACAGCAATATGACCAGAGAAAGAAACAGACACCCAAACAGTTACCCAAGACAGACCCTCAACAACAGCCAGAGTCTCCAGCCAAGACCCCTCTCATGTTTTGTTGGAGATGTAGCCAAAAGGGACATTCTTCAGCTACATGTCCAAGACCGTATCAAGTAAACCCTTCCAGAAACCACAAATCACAACAGGCCAACACACCTAACTCTCTTCGCAGCAATGACCATCCTTCTCTGGGTGCTTTAACCAGAGCTGAAACCCCAAGAGTCACTGCCTACGCCCCCATCGACATCCCCTTCCTTTCAGTTAATACCGCACCAACTGGTGTTACCCCTGTCCATAGGCCCATGGACAGGAAGAGCCATCTTGGATACCGGGTCATCCTACACACTGCTCAATGAGAAACTGTGGAAGGAGGTTAACGGTCCACAATACAACTTGAAGCCGTGGACAGAAGGTCCACTCTATCTGGCTGATGGTGAGGCTAGACGACCCCTTGGATGGAGTGAGGTAGAGTTCCGCCTGTGTAACCGCTCCTATATGATTCCTTCTGTTATCCTACAAACCAGGAACCTTGCTTTTCCTGTCGTGTTGGGAATTGATTTCATGTACTTCAGTGGTGTCCAGATTGATATCGCACACAATTGCTACTGGTTTCCATACAATCCGAGCGAGAAGCATTTCTTCCAATCAGAAGCTATGAAGTTACATGATTGGGGTTCAAATGTGGCAGTCTTCTCTGCCATTGCTCCGGTACCACTAACCCTCGATAATCCTTCTGACGATCTCCTTTTTCAGGCTGTGAGAAGAGCTCAGCTGGAACAGCCAGAGGAGTTAAGGCTGTTGGAACAGCTGCAGAATAATGCTGATGTGTGTACTTCAAAGCTAGGACGCACCGGGCTCCTGAAGCACAAAATATTCCTTACACAGGAAATGCCGATCAAGCAAAAGCCATATCGTTTGTCCCCAGCGAAGCTAATCATCCAAAAGGGACTCATAAATGATATGTTAGCACAAGATATAATAGAACGTTCCTCCTCTCCCTGGGCTGCTCCTGTTGTCCTCATCCCAAAAAAGACTGGTGATCTTAGATTTTGTGTGGACTATAGGAAGACCAACAATGTTTCTCAGACTGATGCATATCCTCTTCCTACCATCCATGAGATCCTGGAGTCGTTGTCTGGCGCTGTTGTGTTCACTACCCTTGACCTCAATAGTGGTTATTGGCAGGTTGAGATGGACCAGGAAAGCAAGGACAAGACTGCTTTTGTCTGTGCTGAGGGCTTGTTTTCCTTTAAGGTGATGCCCTTTGGATTAAAGAATGCCCCTGCCACTTTCCAAAGACTCATGGAGATTGCGTTAGGTGAGCTCAAAGGGAAGATCTGTTTCGTCTACCTGGACGATATAATTATCTACTCTCAGAACAGAGAAAGACACTTTCAAGATCTTCAAGCAGTGTTGGACAAGCTAAGAGAAGCTGGTCTGACCTTAAATATGAAGAAGAGCAACTTCTGCCAAACCTCCCTGAAGTTCCTTGGCCATATTGTGTCTTTCGACGGCATTCATGTGGATCCTGAAAAGACAAAGGCTGTACAAGACTTCCCTGTGCCAACCACACTCAAGGCCCTTCAACGGTTCCTTGGTATGGCTGGATGGTACCATCGGTTTGTGTCGAACTTCTCCCAGGTGGCAGAACCCCTCAACGCGATGAAGCGAAAAGGAGCGAAATTCCAATGGACGGCAGAGTGCCAGACTTCCTTTGAAACCCTGAAACGACATCTCGTCACACCTCCCATTTTAGGTCATCCCAACTTTGATTGCCCTTTTGTTGTTTACACTGATGCAAGTGATGTTGGACTTGGTGCTGTCCTAGTCCAACAGACTGGACTTGGCACTGAAGAAGTGCTAGCGTTCGCCAGTCGGACATTGAATGGAGCAGAACGGAACTACTCCACAAACGAGCAAGAGTGCCTTGCAGTTGTCTGGGCTTTGGAAAAGTGGAGGTACTACTTGGAGGGTAGACACTTCACTGTGGTCACTGACCATTCCTCCCTTGTGTGGGTGTTCAAGACCAACAAACCAAGCACCAGACTCATAAGATGGGCTCTACGGTTGCAAGAGTTCACCTTTGCAGTGGAATACAGGAAAGGAAAATACAACACTGTTCCAGATGCCTTGTCCAGAGCTCCTGCTTGTGATAATGGTGGCCCTGATCTTACATGTGCTACTGTCCTGTCAAGCAGTCGAGACTCGCCCAAAACAGACTTTCCCATCTCTGATGAGGCAATATGGAAAGCTCAACAGGATGATCCAGAAGTACAGGCTTTGTACCAGACTATCCTGGAAGATGGAGAAAAGATGGTCAATCCTACCACAAAGCTGACCATCATTGAAGATAAAGTCTACCGAGTCGTACAACTACCTCACAGAACACTCTACCAAATGTACATACCGGACACTCTACGCCTACAACTGCTTCAACATTTCCATGAAGACCCATTAGCTGGTCATTTGGGCAGGTTCAAAACCTACAAGCGGTTGCAAGCGTTACTCTACTGGCCACATCTGAGCATGGATGTGAAGTCACACATCCGAAATTGTCAGGTTTGTCAAATGTACAAACCAGAAGGTAGAAAGCCTGCTGGCAAGTTGCAGCAAACGGTGGTTACCCGACCTTGGGAAATGTTAGGAGTGGATTTGATGGGTCCATTTCCTAGAAGCTCCAATCAGAATGTGTACATACTTGTTTTTGTTGATTACTATTCAAAGTGGGTGGAACTCTTTTCCCTGCGTCAGGCCACAGCAAGGACCGTCTCTAACATCCTTACGAAAGAGATCCTGACTCGCTGGGGAGTGCCTGATTACATCCTGTCTGATCGAGGTTCCCAATTTGTCTCTGATCTCTTTGAGGAGACCTGCCAAAGATGGAACCTGAGGCAGAAGTTGACCACGGCCTATCACCCACAGACCAATCTCACTGAGAGAGTAAATCGAACCTTGAAGACAATGATTGCTTCCTATGTAGGGACCCAGCACAAACACTGGGACAAGCACCTTCATGAGTTTCGATTTGCCCTGAATTCTGCTGTGCAAGAGTCCACTGGAGTCACACCTGCAGAGCTGAACCTAAGTCGTCGTCCTCTCCGAGGACCCTTGGATATGGTGCTACAGCCCCAGCAGCTTACTCCAGACGCTGCTTGCTATGACCAGGTAGGCCATCTCCATGACTTGAGAGCTCTTGTCTCAAAGAACATGATCCAGGCTCGACTCAAGCAGAAGAGAAATTATGATAAGAACAGACGAGACATGCAGTTCCAGCTTCGTGATCGGGTGTGGCTTCGCTCTCATCCTTACTCGAAAGCTGAACAATTCTTCTCGGCCAAGCTCGCTCCTAAATGGCAAGGACCATATAGGATTGTGGAGCAGATGGGCCCTTTGAACTACCGAGTGGTGAAAGAGGACACAGGTGAAGATATGCGCATCGTCCATGTCTCACGCCTTAAGGCCTGTTACCCTCGGCTGAGGAATTGAGGCGATTGAGCGCCGCAAGGTCCTGGATATCTTTGAAGAGGATAGTGAGGATACTTTTCTCGGATTCCCAGACCCAGAAGTCTCGCACCTTAAGGCCTGTGACTCCTCAGCTGAGGAGCGTGAGCTCCAAAAAGTAATGAATCTTTTTGTAGAGGAAAGTGATGAGGAGACCTTTCTCGGTTTCCCCGACCAAGATGTGCCTTCCAGGGCAATGGTCGGCTTTTTCCAGGGAGGGGTGTGTGACGGCCCTGAATTTTTCTGAACCGTCTCAGTGCAGCTCCTTCCAATAGGGCGCTTTCCCTTTAATTCCCAATTAAATAGCCAGTATCAGCTGCGCAAAAGGGGGGTTGTGATGGAGACGTGACTGAGGATGTGTTCAACCCTCAGTTCCCGAAGCTTCTCTATTCCGTTGTTTTGTTGCCGTTAAACGTGTGTTTTGTTGCCTAATAGAGTTTACCCAGGATCGGATCCACTCTTTGCGTCCCTGGACTACACCTCTCCGTTCTTCGTGGCCTTTCTCCGCGGGAGATCTATTGGCGGATTGGATTGTCTGACTGACCGACTGACTACCACCTTTTTGTATACGGTATTTAATTTGTTTTGATGTGATGTATACTGTGATTTATGTTGTTAGTTGTAGTTGAGGACTTATTAAGAGTGATACGCTTTAAAGTTCTGTGGTAAACTTATTGTTCTATTGATGGTATGATTAATACTGGGTTTATGCTACACGGAATGAACGGACAAACATTGCGTGACAGAAGTCACTTGAGTTCCCTGAACTCTACCGGGCAGGACTCTTTTTAGGCCCGAGGTACAGGACATTTCTGGAGGAACCAGAACTCATTGTGATATTATTATATATGTGTGTAATCATTGTTGTTGCTAATACAACCCACGCAACAGAATATAATTGTTTTTGAAGTTCTTTTCAATGTTTTAAGGGTTTATGAAAAGTTTATTTCCATCCTGACTTTTACATACGTCCTTTGTATTGGTGTAGACTTGACGGACCAGATGGGACTCATTCCCACCCAAACTAAAAGGAGAAACTAATGTTTTCTCTGGTAGGCACAACCTACCTGGCACCGCTATAAATAATAACCTCAAGTCAAAACCGTTACACTATGTATATAGAGATAGGGGTAAAATGACTAGGCAACAGGATAGAAAAAAGACTGATTTGTAGCAGGAGCGTGTGTGTGTGGCATCAGTATGCATGTGCACATGTTATGCGTGTGTGTGTGTTGGGGTGTGGGTAGAGTCCAGTATGTGCAGACAAATCATATTTGATTTTATGTGTTGGTCATACACACATATTTGCAGATGTTAAAGTTGGTGTAGTGAAATGCTTGTGTTTCTAGCTCCAACATTGCAGTAGTATCTAACAAGTAATGTAAGACTTAGTTATGAAAAGGGTCAATGCAGGTAGTCCGGGTAGCCATTTGATTAGCAATCTTATGGCTTGGGGGTTTGCTGTGGAGCAGCAGAGCAGGGGGTCGAAGCTGTTCCTGTTGGTTCCAGACTTGGTGCCCTGGTACCGCTTGCTATGGAGCAGCAGAGCAGGGGGTTGAAGCTGTTCCTGTTGGTTCCAGACTTGGTGCACTGGTACCGCTTGATGTGTAGCAGCAGAGAGAAGAATATGGCTTTTGTGGCTGAAGTCTTTGATAATTATTTGGGACCTTCCTCTGACACCGTCTGATATGGAGGTCCTGGATGGCAGGGAGCTCGGCTCCAGTGATGTATTGGGCAGTACTCGCCGCTGTCTCATGCCTACTTCCCAACAGTGTGTGTGGACCATGTTAATCCCTTAGTGATGGTGACACCGAGGAACTTGAATCTCTCGACTTGCTCCACTACAGCCCCATTGATGTGTATGGGTGCATGCTCACCCTTCCATTTACCGTAGTCCACTATCAGCTCCTGTGTCTTGCTGACACCGAGGGACAGGTTGTTGTCCTGGCACCACGCTGCCAGCTCTCTGACCTCCCTATCTCGGTCTCATCGTCGGTGATCAGGTCTACCACCACTGTGTCTTCAGCAAACTTGATGGTTTTGGAGTCATGTGTGGCCACGCAGTTGTGGGTGAACAGGGAGTATAGAAAGGGACTAAGCACACACCCCTGAGGGGCCCCCGTGTTAATGGTCAGTGTGACGGAGGTGATGTTGCCTACCCTCACCGCCTGGGGAGCAGCCCGTCAAGAAGTCCAGTATCCAGTTGCAGAGGGAGATGTTCAGTCCCAGGGACCTGAGCTTGGTGATCAGTTTGGAGAGGATTATAGTGTTGAATGCTGAACTGTAGTCAAATAGCAGCATTCTTACATAGGTCTTCCTTTTGTCCAGGTGGGTGAGGGCAGTGTAGAGTGCAATCGAGATTGCATCATCTGCAGATCTGTTTGGACGGTATGCGAATCGGAGTGGGTGTGTCACCACCCCCGCAAACACTGTATTGAACATATGGAGCCAGGATAACACATATGCAATGACATGATGCCATTATTTCTGTTTGTAATTAATGGTATGTGTATGCATGGTGGGATGTATGTTTGTGCAAGTGTGTGTGTGTGTGTGTGTGTGTGTGTGTGTGTGTGTGTGTGTGTGTGTGTGTGTGTGTGTGTGTGTGTGTGTGTGTGTGTGTGTGTGTGTGTGTGTGTG
>NW_025744640.1:0-7470 GCF_021184085.1 Oncorhynchus gorbuscha
CCAACGGGTAGTATAACGGGTAGTATAACTTTTTCATTATATTTCATTATATCACAACGGTTTGATTTGTCTTATCTTAGCAATTTCTTCTCAGCTAGCTACATAGCCGTCTTTGTATCAAAGATAATTGCGTAATTATCGTATTTCGCCGTCCTAACGTAGTCTTCACTAGCCAGCTAGCTAACGTCCACTGATTAGCTGCACTGAGAAACTATTACTATTACACTCAACTGAACGACTTGATTAGTTTAGTGTTAGCTACCTACATAGCTGTCTTTGCTGTCTTCGTATCATCGTATCCAAGATAATTGTGTTGTTTAGGTTTAGAGTGTGTAGTCTTAGAGTGATTATCTTAACTTACCGAGGTTAGCTAGCCAGCTATTTGTCGTCCTTAACGTAGGTGACACACACACACACGCGCGCACACACACACACACACACACACACACACACACACACACACACACACACACACACACACACACACACACACACACACACACACACACACACACACACACACACACACACTGACATATTCACTCACCCCAGCTAGCCACACACACACACTCTGCTAGCTAGCCAACAGCTAGCCAACGCTAGCCAACGTCTTCTGTATAGAACTCAACTACCCGGTCGCATTCACAGGTTGTATCACTTTTCACTTCATTTCATTACAGTACAACGGTTTTGATTTGTTTGATCGTAGCTAGCTACTTAGCTAGCTACATAGCCGCTTTTGTATCAAAGATAATTGGGTAGTCTAGAGCGATTTTCTAGGTTCGCTAGCCATCTATTGTCGTTCTTTTAACGCAACGTAACGTAAACAACACTGCTAGCTAGCCTGCTAGCCCCCGAATAGCAACACTGCAGAAACTATTACACTCAACGGAACGACTTGATTAGTGTAGTGTCAACAACGCACCCACTGCCAGCTGGCCTACTTCAGCAGTACTGTATCATTTTAATCATTTTAGTCAATAAGATTCTTGCTACGTAGCTTAACTTTCTGAACATTGAGACGTGTAGTCCACTTGTCATTCAATCTCCTTTGCATTAGCGTAGCCTCTTCTGTAGCCTGTCAACTATGTGTCTGTTTATCCCTGTTCTCTCCTCTCTGCACAGACCATACAAACGCTCCACACCGCGTGGCCGCGGCCACCTACTCTGGTGGTCCCAGCGCGCACGACCCACGTGGAGTTCCCAGGTCTCCGGTAGCCTCTGGAACTGCCAATCTGCGGTCAACAAGGCAGAGTTCATCTCAGCCTATGCCTCCCTCCAGTCCCTCGACTTCTTGGCACTGACGGAAACATGGATCACCACAGACAACACTGCTACTCCTACTGCTCTCTCTTCGTCCGCCCACGTGTTCTCGCACACCCGAGAGCGTCTGGTCAGCGGGGTGGTGGCACCGGGATCCTCATCTCTCCCAAGTGGTCATTCTCTCTTTCTCCCCTTACCCATCTGTCTATCGCCTCCTTTGAATTCCATGCTGTCACAGTTACTAGCCCTTTCAAGCTTAACATCCTTATCATTTATCGCCCTCCAGGTTCCCTCGGAGAGTTCATCAATGAGCTTGATGCCTTGATAAGCTCCTTTCCTGAGGACGGCTCACCTCTCACAGTTCTGGGCGACTTTAACCTCCCCACGTCTACCTTTGACTCTTTCCTCTCTGCCTCCTTCTTTCCACTCCTCTCCTCTTGGACCTCACCCTCTCACCTTCCCCCCTACTCACAAGGCAGGCAATACGCTCGACCTCATCTTTACTAGATGCTGTTCTTCCACTAACCTCACTGCAACTCCCCTCCAAGTCTCCGACCACTGCCTTGTATCCTTTTCCCTCTCGCTCTCATCCAACACCTCCCACACTGCCCCTACTCGGATGGTATCGCGCCGTCCCAACCTTCGCTCTCTCTCCCCCGCTACTCTCTCCTCTTCCATCCTATCATCTCTTGCCTCCGCTCAAACCTTCTCTCCCACCTATCTCCTGATTCTGCCTCCTCAACCCTCCTCTCCTCCCCTCTCTGCATCCCTTGACTCTCTATGTCCCCTATCCTCCAGGCCGGCTCGGTCCTCCCCTCCCGCTCCGTGGCTCGATGACTCATTGCGAGCTCACAGAACAGGGCTCCCGGGCAGCCGAGCGGAAATGGGAGGAAAACTCGCCTCCCTGCGGACCTGGCATCCTTTCACTCCCTCCTCTCTACATTTTCCTCCTCTGTCTCTGCTGCTAAAGCCACTTTCTACCACGCTAAATTCCAAGCATCTGCCTCTAACCCTAGGAAGCTCTTTGCCACCTTCTCCTCCCTCCTGAATCCTCCGCCCCCTCCCCCCTCCTCCTCTCTGCAGATGACTTCGTCAACCATTTTGAAAAGAAGGTCGACGACATCCGATCCTCGTTTGCTAAGTCAAACGACACCGCTGGTTCTGCTCACACTGCCCTACCCTGTGCTCTGACCTCTTTCCCCTCTCTCTCCAGATGAAATCTCGCGTCTTGTGACGCCGGCCGCCCAACAACCTGCCCGCTTGACCCTATCCCCTCCTCTCTTCTCCAGACCATTTCCGGAGACCTTCTCCCTTACCTCACCTCGCTCATCAACTCATCCCTGACCGTTGGCTACGTCCCTTCCGTCTTCAAGAGAGCGAGAGTTGCACCCCTTCTGAAAAAACCTACACTCGATCCCTCCGATGTCAACAATTACAGACCAGTATCCTTCTTTCTTTTTCTCTCAAAACTCTTGAACGTGCCGTCCTTGGCCAGCTCTCCCGCTATCTCTCTCTGAATGACCTTCTTGATCCAAATCAGTCAGGTTTCAAGACTAGTCATTCAACTGAGACTGCTCTCCTCTGTATCACGGAGGCGCTCACTGCTAAAGCTAACTCTCTCTCCTCTGCTCTCATCCTTCTAGATCTATCGGCTGCCTTCGATACTGTGAACCATCAGATCCTCCCTCTCCACCCTCTCCGAGTTGGGCATCTCCGGCGCGGCCCACGCTTGGATTGCGTCCTACCTGACAGGTCGCTCCTACCAGGTGGCGGGCGAGAATCTAATCTCCTCACCACGCGCTCTCACCACTGGTGTCCCCAGGGCTCTGTTCTTGGCCTCTTCTATTCTCGCTATACACCAAGTCACTTGGCTCTGTCATAACCTCACATGGTCTCTCTTATCATTGCTATGCAGACGACACACAATTAATCTTCTCCTTTCCCCCTTCTGATGACCAGGTGGCGATCGCATCTCTGCATGTCTGGCAGACATATCAGTGTGGATGACGGATCACCACCTCAAGCTGAACCTCGGCAAGACGGAGCTGCTCTTCCTCCCGGGAAGGACTGCCCGTTCCATGATCTCGCCATCACGGTCGACAACTCCATGTGTCCTCCTCCCAGAGCGCCAAGAACCTTGGCGTGATCCTGGACAACACCCTGTCGTTCTCAACTAACATCAAGGCGGTGGCCCGTTCCTGTAGGTTCATGCTCTACAACATCCCCAGAGTACGACCCTGCCTCACACAGGAAGCGGCGCAGGTCCTAATCCAGGCACTTGTCATCTCCCGTCTGGATTACTGCAACTCGCTGTTGGCTGGGCTCCCTGCCTGTGCCATTAAACCCCTTCAACTCATCCAGAACGCCGCAGCCCGTCTGGTGTTCAACCTTCCCAAGTTCTCTCACGTCACCCCGCTCCTCCGTTCTCTCCACTGGCTTCCAGTTGAAGCTCGCATCCGCTACAAGACCATGGTGCTTGCCTACGGAGCTGTGAGGGGAACGGCACCTCAGTACCTCCAGGCTCTGATCAGGCCCTACACCCAAACAAGGGCACTGCGTTCATCTACCTCTGGCCTGCTCGCCTCCCCTACCACTGAGGAAGTACAGCTCCCCGCTCAGCCCAGTCAAAACTGTTCGCTGCCCTGGCCCCCAATGGTGGAACAAACTCCCTCACGACGCCAGGACAGCGGAGTCAATCACCACCTTCCGGAGACACCTGAAACCCCACCTCTTTAAGGAATACCTAGGATAGGTTAAGTAATCCCTCTCACCCCACCCCCCCTAAGTTTTAGATGCACTATTGTTAAGTGACTGTCCCACTGGATGTCATAAGGTGAATGCACCAATTTGTAAGTCGCTCTTGATAAGACCGTCTGCTAAATGACTTAAATGTAAATGTAATATAGTCAGAAGTAGTCTTGGGGAGAATAGGTTCAGCAACAGGGGGGTATTGGTCCACAATTCCAGTATTGCCCCCACACTGCCTCTAATTCTTGTAAGAAGTAAGGTACCCTTAGCCACGTTATACACTTCCACTAGAGGCAGCGGTGGCAAGGTTGAGTTGAAAAGGTTTTGGGTTTGCGACCCATTGCAGCTGAACCAGTGGTGCAGCTTACCCAACATGCTTTGCTCTCGATATTGTTTTTTTACTACTGGAAAAAGGTCACATCTATTGAATAAGTACCCCACCTTGCCATGAATGACATGTAATCAAGAATCCACCAAAGTGGTAGGTAGGGGGCGAACTGCTAGACATTGCAATGTTAAAACACAATATTACTGTTAAAGGAGAAGCTGTGCAAGACACTGTAAACAGTTTGAGTAGCTGTAATATGCCATTCTTTCGCAGAGGCGATATCGTAGCCTATGAAGTCCATCTGAGGCGTGATTATTGCTGGTTGAAAACTTAACCCAATACCCCGCTTGGGATGACTTGAAATATAGTCAGCCTTGGCAATTTTTTGATAGTCTCATGTGAGACTGCTATAAATGTGAAAGAGAAGCTAGTGACAAGACCAAACATGGGCTGCATCCAACTCATTTATTCTATAACCCTTTTGATGTTTCAGCTGACAGTTGAACATTATCTTGCAACTAGGTAGAAACAGAAAAAAGGTGTCAGTAGTATATGCTGTGTCAGAAGTAGTGTTCGGGAGAATGAACTCAGCAACAGCGGGTTTGGGCCCACAATTTCAGCTTTGCCCCCACACTGCCTCCAATTGTTCCAAGTAGTACGTTACCCAAAGCCACTTTACCCACTTTGTCTTGCCTCCTCTAGAGGCAGCTATGGCAAGATTTACTTGAAAAGGTTTTGGGTTCGACCCCCTTTGCAGCTGAGCCAGTGGTGCTGAATACCCAAAGTGCTTTGTTCTAGATATATATATAGGAAGTCAGTCGGGTTCTCAACTTACTGTTACTTGGGATAATAGAATACACAATGTGCAATTTCAAAATGAGGTTTTTCCTCTTGTTATGTCAATCACTGACAGTCACTCAATTAACCCATGTCAGCTAACATTTTATACATTGCCAGATAAATTAATCTAGCCGGCTATCTAAACATTGTGTTAATCATGGCCGAATTACTGACCGGTATGTAAGGCATGTGCCCAGGGGCCCTGACATCTAGGGGACCCCCATTGATTTTGTTATTCACTCTCAATCAGATATCACATGAACGTGGCATTAGTCATGGGAAAATGTGTAAAATTGCAGGAAATTAGCTTTAAAACTGAAAAGTGTTCAGGCTATCTCTTTGCAAAATGTGTAGATATGCAGGTAAATTAACTTTAAAATGGCAAATTATTCTCTCAATCCCATGGTTGATTACAAACAGCTGGTGGCTCTAAGTCATACCCAATCATAGAGCCCCAGTAGTTATTGTCAAGGCAGGGTGTGGCTGTGCACACTATAGAACAGGGGGCAGGGGATCAATGGTAGAGCAGAACATAAAGTATATACTGTATCTTATGCAATTTGAATCAGGTTCAGAATATATAGAGATATTAGAACATTATTATGTCTTAACTAAAATCATTTGTGAAACTAGAATTGAGCAGATCCATATATAGCATGCAGATACATTTTATAAACTTGATTTCCACTGTAAAAAGCATGTCAATCATTATTTGAACATGTTGGTAACCTGTTGACTAAAAGTGATAATGACCTCGAAGTTGATGTTTGGAAGATATATTGGCCTGGTTTCCCTGGCCCTCGACAAACAACACCCGTGCCAATATATACTCCAAACACTGGCTTCTCTGGCATTATCACTTAAATAGAGCACAGTAATACATGTTTTTCTACATAAGGGACGCCGATGGCATTACCCGTATGGTTGATGAGGAGCTCCATATTGTAAATGCACGGTCCATTACTAGACGTCCACAAGTGTTTTTAAAATAGGCCGATGGACCCAGGTCACGCCCCAGGGCCGGATCTTCCGGGACGTCATCAAATAAAGTCTCTCGGACATTTGGTTTCCGTTTTATAAAATGTTAAATTTTTGGTCATGTTTCCACTGTTCCGGAAAATTTCACCAGAAGGCGACTGGCTGCTTCTTACAAAACATCACCAAAGTTACATGGCCATTTCTCCTAAACGTATAAGACTTCGAAGACAAAACTGAGTGAGCACAGGTTTGGCCAAATGGGCTTTTAGCCCAGAAACAAGATCGAGGCCTCAACGCTTTTTGAGTTAAGGCCCATTTTCTGGGAGTAAAGGTTAACAACTATAATAAAGCGCTAATTTGACCTCTTCACGTCAACGTACAAGAACCTACGGTTATCTATCTATCGCAATTTACGAGAGAAATAGTTCTGTCCGTTCAGTGATGGTTAAAGTAAAAAAAAAATATATTCAAAAAAGTTATAGATCCAGTTTGCAGCGTGTTCAAACAAATCCATTAACCTATCTGGGACTGGGGGTCCGCTAGCAGGTGAGGGAGGAGCGGAACCCCTCACCAACAGCCAATGAAATTGCAATGCGCCAAAAAGTAATCAACAGAAATCTCACGAATCAAATTTCTCAAACATACAAGTATTAGGCACCATTTTAAAGATACAATTCTCGTTAATCCAGCCACAGTGTCTGATTTAAAAAATGCTTTAGAACAAAGTCTCCACAAACGATTATGTTAGGTCACCACCAACTCACAGAAAAACCCAACCATTTTTCCAGCCAAAGAGAGGAGTCACAAAAAGCACAAATATAGATCAAATGAATCAGTAACCTTTGATGATCTTCATCAGATGACACTCATAGGACTTCATGTTACACAATACATGTATGTTTTGTTTGGTAAAGTTCATATTTATATCCAAAAATCTTATTTTACATTGGCGTGTTATGTTCAGTAGTTCCAAAATATGCAGTGATATTGCAGAGAGCCACATGAATTCACAGAAATACTCATTATAAATGTTGATGAAAATGCAAGTGTTATGTATGGAACTTTAGATACACTTCCCCTTAATGCAACCGCTGTGTCAGATTTTTAAAAAACTTGACGGAAAAAGCATAATCTGAGTACGGTGCTCAGAGCTAAACCAGCCAAAAGAAATATCCGCCATGTTGCGCAGTCAACATTCGTCATAAATAGCATTATAAATATTAACTTACCTTTCATGATCTTCATCAGAATGCACTCCCATGAATCACAGTTCCACAATAAATGTTTGTTTTGTTCGACAATGTCCATCATTT
>NW_025744641.1:0-7458 GCF_021184085.1 Oncorhynchus gorbuscha
GGAGTTCTAAATTGAGCAGCTGCTGAGAAAAATGAGCTCCTGTATATATTGAGATTTAAATGTTTTTTTAGAGTGAAGTACATTGAAAAAATCAAAGGAAAACTGCAAGACTCAATAGAAGACAAAACAAGGAACAAACCAAAAAAGACAGGCTTTGAAAAATTAACTATTCTTTCATAAAATTGTACAGTTATCTTAGCTAGCTGAATTGCTAGCAGAATTGTTTACTTGTTGCTAAGCAGTTGCTAGGGACTCTCCTGGAAGAAGCTAGCTAGCTTACAAAGATTAACAACAAAAAATATCTAGTTAACAGAAGAAAGGAAGACAAAAAATAAGGACAAAAGAAGGACAGAAGAAAAAGGAAAAGAAGAGGACAACAAAGTGAAACAGTCAGCACTTCTATTGCAACTTCGTATTTCGTCGTCTAACGTAGTCTACACTGCTATCTGCCCAGCAGCTAGCCAGCTAGCAAACGTCCACCGTCTACCGAATAGCAGCACTGTAGAAACTATTACACTCAACTGAACGACTTGATTAGTGTAGTGTTAGCTAGCTACATAGTTGTCTTTGCTGTCTTCGTATCCAAGATAATTGTGTAGTTTAGAGCGTGTAGTCTTAGAGTGATTATCTTAATTTACCGAGGTTAGCTAGCCAGCTATTTGTCGTCCTTAACGTAGGAGACACTGCTAGCTAGCCAACAGCTAGCCAACGTCTACTGAATAGAACTTCCGCACTCAACAACCCGGTCGCATTCCGCTTCGCTCCACAGGTAGTATCACATTTTTCATTTAATTTCATTACAGCACAACGGTTTGATTTGTTTGATCGTAGCTAGCTACATAGCTAGCTACATAGCCGTCTGTGTATCAAAGATAATTGTGTAGTCTAGAGCGATTTTCTAGGTTAGCTAGCCAGCTATTGTCGTTCTTTTAATGCAACGTAATGTAATCAACACTGCTAGCTAGCCAGCTAGCCCCCGAATAGCAGCACTGTAGAAACTACTACACTCAACAGAACGACTTGATTAGTGTAGTGTCAACAACGCAGCCACTGCCAGCTAGCCTACAAAGTCAACAACGCAGCCACTGCCAGCTAGCCTATTTCAGCAGTACTGTATCATTTTTAATCATTTTAGTCAATAAGATTCTTGCTACGTAAGCTTAACTTTCTGAACATTCGAGACGTGTAGTCCACTTGTCATTCCAATCTCCTTGCATTAGCGTAGCCTCTTCTGTAGCCTGTCAACTATGTGTCTGTCTATCCCTGTTCTCTCCTCTCTGCACAGACCATACAAACGCTCCACACCGCGTGGCACTGCCACGCTAATCTGGTGGTCCCAGCGCGCACGACCCACGTGGAGTTCAGGTCTCCGGTAGCCTCTGGAACTGCCGATCTGCAGCCAACAAGGCAGAGTTCATCTCAGCCTATGCCTCCTCAGTCCCTCGACTTCTTGGCACTGACAGAAACATGGATCACCACAGATAACACTGCTACTCCTACTGCTCTCTCTTCGTCCGCCCACGTGTCCCGCACACCCCGAGAGCTTCTGGTCAGCGGGGTGGTGGCATCAGGATCTTATCTCTCCCAAGTTGTCATTCTCTCTTTCTCCCTTACCCATCTGTCTATCGCCTCCTTTGAATTTCATGCTGTCACAGTTACCAGCCCTTTCAGCTTAAACATCCTTATCATTTATCGCCCTCCAGGTCCCCTCGGAGAGTTCATCAATGAGCTTGATGCCTTGATAAGCTCCTTTCCTGAGGACGGCTCACCTCTCACAGTTCTGGGCGACTTTAACCTCCCCACGTCTACCTTTGACTCATTCCTCTCTGCCTCCTTCTTTCCACTCCTCTCCTCTTTTGACCTCACCCTCTCACCTTCCCCCCCTACTCACAAGGCAGGCAATACGCTCGACCTCATCTTTACTAGATGCTGTTCTTCCACTAACCTCATTGCAACTCCCCTCCAAGTCTCCGACCACTACCTTGTATCCTTTCCCTCTCGCTCTCATCCAACACTTCCACACTGCCCCTATTCGGATGGTATCGCGCCGTCCCAACCTTCGCTCTCTCTCGCCCTTCTCTCTCCTCTTCCATCCTATCATCTCTTCCCTCTGCTCAAACCTTCTCAACCTATCTCCTGATTCTGCCTCCTCAACCCTCCTCTCCTCCCTTTCTGCATCCTTTGACTCTCTATGTCCCCTATCTTCCAGGCCGGCTCGGTCCTCCCCTCCCTCCGTGGCTTGACGACTCATTGCGAGCTCACAGAACAGGGCTCCGGAAGGCCGAGCGGAAATGGAGGAAAACTCGCCTCCCTGCGGACCTGGCATCCTTTCACTCCCTCCTCTCTACATTTTCCTCTCTGTCTCTGCTGCTAATGCCACTTTCTACCACTCTAAATTCCAAGCATCTGCCTCTAACCCTAGGAAGCTCTTTGCCACCTTCTCCTCCCTCCTGAATCCTCCCCCTCCTCCCTCTGCAGATGACTTCGTCAACCATTTTGAAAAGAAGGTCGGCGACATCCGATCCTCGTTTGCTAAGTCAAACAACACCGCTGGTTCTGCTCACTGCCCTACCCTGTGCTCTGACCTCTTTCTCCCCTCTCTCTCCAGATGAAATCTCGCGTCTTGTGACGGCCGGCCGCCCAACAACCTGCCCGCCTCGACCCTATCCCCTCCTATCCCCCAACTGCCCGTTCCATGATCTCGCCATCATGGTTGACAACTCCATTGTGTCCTCCCTCCCAGAGCGCTAAGAACCTTGGCGTGATCCTGGACAACACCCTGTCGTTCTCAACTAACATCCAAGGCGGTGGCCCGTTCCTGTAGGTTCATGCTCTACAACATCCGCAGAGTACGACCCTGCCTCACACAGGAAGCGGCGCAGGTCCTAATCCAGGCACTTGTCATCTCCCGTCTGGAATACTGCAACTCGCTGTTGGCTGGGCTCCCTGCCTGTGCCATTAAACCCCTACAACTCATCCAGAACGCCGCAGCCCGTCTAGTGTTCAACCTTCCCAAGTTCTCTCACGTCACCCCGCTCCTCCGCTCTCTCCACTGGCTTCCAGTTGAAGCTCGCATCCGCTACAAGACCATGGTGCTTGCCTACGGAGCTGTGAGGGGAACGGCACCTCAGTACCTCCAGGCTCTGATCAGGCCCTACACCCAAATAAGGGCACTGCGTTCATCCACCTCTGGCCTGCTCGCCTCCCTACCACTGAGGAAGTACAGTACCCGCTCAGCCCAGTCAAAACTGTTCGCTGCTCTGGCTCCCCAATGGTGGAACAAACTCCCTCACGACGCCAGGACAGCGGAGTCAATCACCACCTTCCGGAGACACCTGAAACCCCACCTCTTTAAGGAATACCTAGGATAGGATAAAGTAATCCTTCTCACCCCCCCCTTAAAATATTTAGATGCACTATTGTAAAGTGGTTGTTCCACTGGATGTCATAAGGTGAATGCACCAATTTGTAAGTCGCTCTGGATAAGAGCGTCTGCTAAATGACTTAAATGTAAATGTCTTAAATCTAACGATGTGATGCACATGATAATCCAGTCACATACAGTACTGACATATCAAACAGGTGTCATCTTCATCCTCTCTTTCATTGCGATTTCTCCTGTCAGGCACGAACACAAGCGTGTTCTAAATGCATGCATGATGTATGAGAACTTATTGATGGTGTGTGTGTGTGTGTCTCTGTGTGTTGAGGTGGCCTCCTGCTGAACCAAATGGATTACAGACGTGTCCCCACAGCAGGACACCACTCAGTGCGGGGAATACACATAATTGTGACCTCTAGCATACGTGCTGCTGCTGATTGCAAAATTATTTGGTCTTCGCCCCTTCACATGCATGCTGAATCAAACTCATTCACCTATTGTATTCAGTGATTACCAAAGGAGCAATCAAGCTGACAAACCTCTGATTTAATCTTGAAATTTTGTTAAGGATATGTTGGATAGACGCAATGGAAATGAAGTAGATTGAGAACCACTAAGCAAGTTCACGTGGGACATACAGTACTAAAGCAGATGAGCTCTTATGTATTTAGTGTACACTGTATTGTGATGTGTCATGTTTTGTCATATGTTGTCTTGTCATTGTGCTTTCCCTTCTGTTCGTTTCCCTCTGCTGGTCTTATTAGGTTCTTTCCCTCTTTCTATCCCTCTCTCTCCCCCTCCCTCTCTCACTCTCCCGCTCTCTCTTCTCTCTATCGTTCCGTTCCTGCTCCCAGCTGTTCCTATTCCCTAATCAATCATTTAGTCTTCCCACACCTGTTCCCGATCCTTTTCCTGATTAGAGTCCCTATTTCTCTCCTTGTTTTCCGTTCCTGCCCTGTCGGATCCTATCTATTGTTCACCGTGCTGTGTTTGTGTATCGCCCTGTCGTGTCGTGTTTCCCTCAGATGCTGCGTGGTGAGCAGGTGTCTGAGTCTGCTAGGTTCAAGTGCCTTCCCGAGGCAACCTGCTGTTCAAGATCGAGTCTCCAGTCGGTTCTCGTCATTACGAGTGGAAGTTGTGTTTTTTGATTGTATTTTACTTTACTGGATTAAAGACTCTGTTTTCGCCAAGTCGCTTTTGGGTCCTCATTCACCTGCATAACAGAAGGATCCGACCAAGAATGGACCCAGCGACTATGGATTCTCTCTACTCTACTCTCGAGTTCCAGGGAGCGATGCTCGGCAGACACGAGCAGGAATTGTCTGCTGCTCGGCATGCCGTTGAGACCCTGGCCGCTCAGGTCTCCGACCTCTCAAGACAGTATCAGAGTCTTCGTCTCGTGTCACCAGCTACTTCCGGTTCTTCCGAGCCTCCGGAACCTAGGGTTAATAACCCACCTTGTTATTCTGGGCAGCCCACTGAGTGCCGCTCCTTTCTCACCCAGTGTGATATCGTGTTCTCTCTCCAACCCAACACATACTCAAGAGAGAGAGCTCGGATTGCCTCACGTCATATCACTCCTTACTGGTCGGGCTCGGCAGTGGGGCACAGCTATCTGGGAGGCAAGCGCTGAGTGTACTAACAATTATCTGAACTTTAAAGAGGAGATGATAAGGGTTTTTGATCGCTCAGTTTTTGGGAAAGAAGCTTCCTGGTCCCTGTCTTCCCTATGTCAAGGTAATCGATCCATAACGGATTACTCAATAGAGTTTCGCACTCTTGCTGCCTCCAGTAACTGGAACGAGCAGGCGTTGCTCTCTCGTTTTCTGGAGGGACTCCACGCTAAGGTTAAGGATGAGATTCTCTCTCGGGAGGTTCCATCCAGCGTGGATTCTTTGATTGAACTCGCTATTCGCATTGAACGACGGGTAGATCTTCGTCACCGAGCTCATAGAAGAGAGCTCGCGTTAACTGTGTCTCCCCTCTCTCCGACACTACCGTCTTTCCCCACTGACTCAGGTGTTGAGCCCATGCAGCTGGGGGTATTCGCATCTCGACTAAGGAGAGGGAACGGAGAATCACCAACCGCTCTGTCTCTATTGCGGTTCCGCTGGTCATTTTGTCATGTCATGTCCAGTTAATGGCCAGAGCTCATCAGTAAGCGGAGGGCGACTGATAAGCGCTACTAGACGGTCCTCTCCGTCAAGTACATGTACTACCATACCGGTCCATCTACGCTGGACCGGATCGGCAGCTTCCTGCAGTGCATTAATAGACTCTGGGGCAGAGGGCTGTTTTATGGACGAAGCCTGGGCGCGGGAACATGACATTCCTCTCAGACAGTTAGGGAGCCCACGGTCATGTTTGCCTTGGATGGTAGTCCTCTCCCAGTATATTATGTGAAACACTACCTTTAACCCTCACTGTATCTGGTAACCATAGTGAGACCATTTCTTTTTTGATTTTTTGTTCACCTTTTACACCTGTTGTTTTGGGTCATCCCTGGCTAGTGTGTCATAATCCTTCTTTTGATTGGTCTAGTGGTTCTGTCCTTTCCTGGAGCGTTTCTTGTCATGTGAAGTGTTTAATGTCTGCTATTTCTCCTGTTTGTTCTGTCCCCTCTTCTCAGGAGGAACCTGGTGATTTGACAGGAGTGCCGGAGGAATATCATGGTCTGCGCACGGTCTTCAGTCGGTCCAGAACCAACTCCCTTCCTCCTCACCGGTCGTATGATTGTTGTTCTGATCTCTTTAGAAGCGTTTTGCATCCGCTCCTATCCTTGTTGCACCTGACGTCACTAAACAGTTTATTGTTGAGGTTGACGCGTCGGGGTGGGCGTGGGAGCCATTCTGTCCCAGCTCCGATACTGACGATGGGGTCCACCCTTGTGCGTATTTTTCTGCTTCTGCTCCTGGTCTTGCTGGGTCTCAGTCTGTTCCCTGCCATCGCATCTCTCCTGTTCTTGTTCCTGCTCTTGCTGTGTCACAGTCTGTCCCCAGCCAGCGTATCTCTCCTGCCTCTACTCCTGGCCTTGCTGTGTCACAGTCTGTCCCCAGCCACCGCCTCTCTCCTGCCTCTACTCCTGGCCTTGCTGTGTCACAGTCTGTCCCCAGCCAGCGCCTCTCTCCTGCCCCTACTCCTGGCCTTGCTGTGTCTCAGTCTGTCCTCAGCCAGCGCCTCTCTCCTGCCCCTACTCCCCTTGCTGTGTCACAGTCTGTCCCCAGCCACCGCCTCTCTCCTGCCCCTACTCCTGGCCTTGCTGTGTCACAGTCTGTCCTCAGCCACCGCCTCCTCCTGGTCCTGGTCTTAGCCTTGCGGTGTCTCCAGTCTGTCCCAAGTCGTCACTCTCCTGGCCTGTTTGGTCTGATAGCTCAAACTCTTACAGTTCTCTACCCGTGTCTCATTTTTTTTAGAGTAGTACCCTAGTTTCCTTTTTTTTTTTTTTCGTTTTTCCGTTACGGTCCTGAGGAGAGGAGTTGGGTTCTTTCTCGGGACGTGCTGGACCGTTTGATCTATGATTTCCTCCGTTGCCGCCAGTGTTCCTCCTCGAGAGCGCCAGGAGGCTCGGTGAGTGGGGGTACTGTCATGTTTTGTCATATATTGTCTTGTCATTATGCTTTCCCTTCTGTTCGTTTCCCTCTGCTGGTCTTATTAGGTTCTTTCCCTCTTTCTATCCCTCTCTCTCCCCCTCCCTCTCTCACTCTCCCGCTCTCTCTTCTCTCTATCGTTCCGTTCCTGCTCCCAGCTGTTCCTATTCCCTAATCAATCATTTAGTCTTCCCACCTGTTCCCGATCCTTTTCCCTGATTAGAGTCCCTATTTCTCTCCTTGTTTTCCGTTCCTGCCCTGTCGGATCCTATCTATTGTTCACCGTGCTGTGTTTGTGTATCGCCCTGTCGTGTCGTGTTTCCCTCAGATGCTGCGTGGTGAGCAGGTGTCTGAGTCTGCTAGGTTCAAGTGCCTTCCCGAGGCAACCTGCTGTTCAGATCGAGTCTCCAGTCGGTTCTCGTCATTACGAGTGGAAGTTGTGTTTTTTGATTGTATTTTACTTTACTGGACTCATTCACCTGCATAACA
>NW_025744642.1:0-7455 GCF_021184085.1 Oncorhynchus gorbuscha
TTGTTGTTTTGGGTCATCCCCTGGCTAGTACGTCATAATCCTTCTATTAATTGGTCTAGTAATTCTATCCTATCCTGGAACGTTTCTTGTCATGTGAAGTGTTTAATGTCTGCCATCCCTCCCATTTCTTCTGTCCCCACTTCTCAGGAGGAACCTGGCGATTTGACAGGAGTGCCGGAGGAATATATCATGATCTGCGCACGGTCTTCAGTCGGTCCCGAGCCAACTCCCTTCCTCCTCACCGGTCGTATGATTGTAGTATTGATCTCCTTCCGGGGACCACTCCTCCTCGGGGTAGACTATACTCTCTGTCGGCTCCCGAACGTAAGGCTCTCGAGGATTATTTATCTGTGTCTCTTGACGCCGGTACCTAGTGCCTTCTTCCTCTCCGGTCGGGGCGGGTTCTTTTTGTTAAGAAGAAGGACGGTACTCTGCGCCCCTGCGTGGATTATCGAGGGCTGAATGACATAACGGTTAAGAATCGTTATCCGCTTCCCCTTATGTCATCAGCCTTCGAGATTCTGCAGGGAGCCAGGTGCTTTACTAAGTTGGACCTTCGTAACGCTTACCATCTCGTGCGCATCAGAGAGAGGGGGACGAGTGGAAAACGGCGTTTAACACTCCGTTAGGGCATTTTGAGTACCGGGTTCTGCCGTTTGGTCTCGCCAATGCGCCAGCTGTTTTTCAGGCATTAGTTAATGATGTTCTGAGAGACATGCTGAACATCTTTGTTTTTGTCTATCTTGACGATATCCTGATTTTTTCACCGTCACTCGAGATTCATGTTCAGCACGTTCGACGTGTTCTACAGCGCCTATGCTCTGCAACCTATTTGGAAAATTGAGGATCAAATAGACATGATTCATATTTGTAACTCAACCCTAAAATGTGAACGAAACTTTTTTGAAATATGAAATAATGCTATTACAAATGTCCCATGGACAATACAGGCTAATTGTCTTTTGACCTTCACCTGATATATATTAGTTTAATTGAACTGAACTATGATCGCCTGTCATTTTATCTCTCGTCCTGTAGAATTTGGGCTAAATAACAGTTTCGCTGGATTTTATTAGTGAAAAAGATTTTGGTGGTGTGGTGATCAAACTGAAATCAGAGCAGTTGTCGATTCTCCCTATCGGAATACTGGGATTGAGCCAATTAACACACCTACGTACACACACACAAACACACGCACACGCTAGCGAGCATCACAATGCTGATCAGAGGCAGCAACCTCCTCCCAACACCTCCCTCTTCTTCTTCTTTCACTCACATTCAAAGACACTCCCGCTAGGACAAAACACAACAGCTCCACTTTGAGAAGGAAAGAGGACAATTCAGATATGATTATATACAGAATAACATAGATGTAAATGTGTCTATTTTCTAACTGAAACCCTTTTCGGTTATGGAGTGCGTTTTGGACATGGACTGAGTCGCTCAGATGGACCTCCGAGGCGCGAAGAAACGGCTGGCGGGGACATGGCAGGTGACATGCCTAGCTCTCCTGGATTTTGTTTGAGCTCAGAATCGCTATTCAATCCCTGAGGAACTGGAACATGTGGCTTAAATTGGAAATATAGCCGAGGATTTGGGCTTTGGTTTCTACGTAGAGAGACTGTGCGCAGGTTCAGAATAGTTTCAGGCACAAAAAAAATAAAAAATACTTTGAGACGAATTTAGAAAATTGTATTTTATTTGTAAACTAAATAATTGATGGAGAGGAGCTATGTGAACAGTCTCTCTTGCTCTTTCCATTTGCCATGGTAATCGAAAAACCTTTGGAAATATTAAGGGTTGAGGTGGATATTTTAGATGTAAACGATAGCTCTCCCAGTTTTCCGTGGAGCGAGTTTAATCAAGATATATTCGAGGTGGCGGTACATGGGTTTGGGGTCAATTTGTATTGAATTCAAAATAAAATAGACAAACCGTCACTCCAAAACTAGCGGACCAATGGAGACTCATTGTCTAGGCCTCCCTCTAAACTCCGCCCTTAACGGAAAAAAATGCCAACAACTCGCAATCGAAAAGAATGGCAGTGAAAACAAAGAAACAGACATCGAAAGCAGACATTTAGTAAATGTTTTATTTAACCTTTATTTAACGCGGCAAGTCAGTTAAGAACAAATTCTAATTTTATACATGCAGGCAAGTGCGTAGGCAAAAATGTATTCAATAGGATTGGTTGCTGGGAAAGTTTAACCGAAAAAAAAATTGCATTCGTTTTCAAATATATGTTTTTATCATTTGTCATAGAGTTTTGTTCTCGCTTTAAAATGATTTGCCTACACGTTTTGGGTTGTTTGGTTTTTGATTTCAACATTCATTTATTTCACCCGTCCTCGAAAATATAATGCTTACATTCTCAACTTTATTTTTCATGTTCACGATTTATTTTGAATTCAATACGTAGGTCGTGAAATTGACCCCATAACCGTGTCCCGCCTAGCGTTAGCAGTACGTTTGCGGAGTTGGTCCTGGAGAGCCCGTTGGACACAGAGGAGCAGAATACGCACCAAATTGTGCTGACTGCTGTGGATGGAGGCTCGCCAGAGTTCCAGGACAGCGCAGATCAATATAACAGTTATAGATGCAAATGACAACACGCCTGTGTCCCACCAGTCTTTATACAGAGTGAGCTTGTGGAAAACGCACCGAAGGACACTGTTGTGATTAAACTAAACGCATCGGATTTGGATGAGGGTCCAAACACGGAAATCACATACGCTTTCAGCGGGCATGCACCCAGTGGCTGTGCACTGTACGGTTCTGGTGATATCATAGATGTGAATGACAACCTCCCGGAGGTGATTTTGACATCAGTGTCACACCTGTCCAAGAGGACGGACCACCCGGGACTGTGATAGCTGTCATTAGTGTCATGGACAAGGAAAATGGGAACCTTGACTGTGAAATTCAGATCATGTCCCAGCTCCACTCCTCTTTTTAAGAATTATTACACTTTGGTAACTTGTGATTTCTTTGGGACCGAGAGACCATTTCTGACTACATCACTCTCACAGCGCGGGGAAATGGGCGCGTCTCCCTTGTTCACAATGACAACTATTTTAGTGCAAGTGTCAGACATGAATGACATCGCACCCCGATTCATGCAGCCATCATACATTGTATATTTGAGAGAGAATAACGCACCAGGAACCTCAATTTGTTCGGTTACTGCCCTGGATCCAGATTCGGAACAAAATGCCTATCTTACACTATTCTGGAAGGTGATATACAGAGAATGCCGGTGTCCACCTACGTCTTCATAAACTCAGACAATGGAAATATGTACGCCCAGCGTTCTTTTGACAATGATCAGCTAAAAAACGTTACAATTTTAGTCCAAGCACAAGATTCGGTTTCCCTCCCCTGAGCAACAATGTTATTGTGAATGTCTTTATTTTTGACCAAAATACGCGGTGCTTAGTAGTGTCTCTGTGCGCTATCTCGTTCACGTTTCTGATGGCTATTATCGTTTTGGCCCGGATAAGGGCATACAGGGAACTTCCATTCGAGGATGTAATTTCTCTCTTAGTGGATGCTGCGTGTTCCGATCTGAGGAGTCTACCGCTGATGTGATCAATAAGTCCAACCTGAATGTGCAGAAAACCACAGGCACCAAAGGATCCACGAACTGCGACGAGGCAAAATGCAACGGCCCCCTTTCACAGGCACACTACTTCAAGATGTGTCTGACCCAGGAATCATCAAAGAGCGATTTCATGTTCCTAAAGCCATGCATCCCAATAACTGCAACTCCACAGAAGGATAACACCAAGGGCACAGACGACATCGAGTTGGAACGCACAGGACCTCCGCAACCTGATAGTGAACAACGGAGCAATTACTCCGAACGATGTATACTGTTTCAAACTTAATCATCAGACAGACACATTTTAAAATGGCAATGCATCATTTTATTTGTGTCCTGTTTCAGTGGTTGTCATGCTTTTTCAACAAATAGAAGCATTGCAAATATAGGAGAAAACGAATGGAAAACAATGATGCATGAGTCAGAAACGCTGTAGCTATGATTAACTTATAAAGTTATCTTAGAGACCGAACAAATATTGTCAGTCATACTATTAGAATTATGCGTGAAGATTCTATATTGAAGTGGAGGAGAAGAAAATAGCCGACTATCAGGAGCGAGTGAGCAAGCATCAGGAGCGAGTGAGCAAGCATCAGGAGCGAGTGAACAAGCATCAGGAGCGAGTGAGCAAGCATCAGGAGCGAGTGAGACTGAGTTTAATCATGGGCCTAGACCTAGATAGCCTCTCCACTAATCATTTGAATATAATTGTATATTTTATCGATTTATAAGAGAGAAGTCATGAATAGTAATCCGTATAATAAGCAAAACAGCGTATTGTATAGTTTTGCTAATTACCTCAACAATCAACAATATCAATTTGTTTTTGCTAAAGAATAAACTGACGTTTCAAGGCCTTTCCGAGTTAGTAGTGCAAGACGTGGGAACTCATACATTAAAGATAAAAATAATGAATGCATCCGAATATAACTAAATTCAAGTAATTCAAGTACTACATCATAAAAACAAAATGCTGATTTGCATACATATATTTGCAATTACTGACAGGATGGTGGCTCACTTGCAACTTTAGATAATCTATACTTCCTAGGCATCCTCCATTGTGCCACAGGGGGCAATAGCTGCATACATGGGTATATTAATGAACTTGTGGTGTGTGTGCATTAATAATGCAATAATGAAACAACTGTACTGCCCGTTTTCCTATTCGTTTGTAGTACTAGTGTGTATTTCTTTTTTTCCAAAGAGCAATTTAAACTATCCATTGCATATTAAATAATGTAATGTTTCTCACAGAATAATATTTATTTTCTGGCAATTATTTGTAATTAATGTGGTCTATCATTTCTGCTGTATTGCTAACCTTACTGTTTAAATTTTTCCTCCCAAGCAAGCGAACATTGACTGGACATTTATGAACAATCGCTGAAATTCACACTGTAGGGCATGTTGCTATTGCAGAAATCACAACACTAACCAACACTTTACTATGTGATTTGTTTTGTTAGCAGACTGCAACATATCCACCCAGGAAGGAGAAGTTGGGAGTGTTGGAAGTGTAGGAGGTGTTCCAACCACGCACGTGGACTCTAAGGTACACCCAGCCCCTATCTGCACAGCGACCACCTGACTACCAGCCCAATGTCTACATCCCTGGCATGCTGTCTGGCTACTGTACACTGAAGCCTGCGCCCAGAGGAGAACTGAACTCATTTTCTACATTTGAAAGAAGAAGAGGTCCGTCTCTAGCTATGACCCAAGCTTGAGCAGAGAGAGGACAATCTGATCAACAGTGAATTTTCTAAATGAATATAGTGGGACAGACTGTGCATACAATTCAAGGTAATTTTGTGGATGCTCACTAAATATTAATATCAACAACCCATAAATTATAACCCTCTGTGTCTGTTTGTATCCATGCTGCTTTGAACGTATAATTTACAACATTACACCATAGTATTTTGTGTCAATACAGCAGTGTCTGTGTCATAATGCTATCCCCTTTTCATTCATATCATGTGCAAACCTAGTTTAGGATGAGGGTGATGATGATGACGATTGTACAGTTATAATGGCAGTTATAGCCACTTATGGTGAAAATGATCTGAGGCTATACCATCTGCAGATTATGCATTGCATTCGTGAGGCAAGCATTTACAGGCATGCACAGTGCTTCCAGATTTTGTTTACTGTTACAGCCTAATTCTAAAATGTATTTAAACATTTTTTCTCATCAATCTACACACAATACCCCACAATGACAAGGCGAAAAGAGTTTGTAGAAATGTTCAATGTATTAAAAAAAACAAAACTGAAATATCCCCATTTACATAAGTATTCAGACCCTTTACTCAGTACTTTGTTGAAGCACATTTGGAAGCAATTACCTCCTCGAGTCTTCTTGGGTATGATGCTACAAGATTGTATTTGGGGATTTTCTCCCATTCCTCTCTGCAAATCCTCTCATGCTCTGTCAGGTTGGATGGGGAGTGTTGCTGCACAACTATTTTCAGGTCACTCCAGAGATGTTTGATCGGGTTCAAGTCCGGGCTCTGACTGGGCCACTCAAGGACATTCAGAGACTTGTCCCGAAGGCACTCCTGCATTGTCTTGGCTGTATGCTTGGTCCGTTGTCCTGTTGGAAGGTGAATGTTCGCTCTGGAGAAGGTTTTCATCAAGGATCTCTGTACTTTTCTCAGTCATCTTTGCCTGATCCAGCTAGTCTCCCAGTCCCCTGCTGAAAAACACCCCAAGCATGATGCTGCCACCACCATGCTTCACCTTGAGTGTGGTTGCCAGGTTTCCTTCAGAGCGTGACACTTGTCATTCAGGCCAAAGTGTTCAATCTTGAACATCAGAGCAGAGAATATTGTTTCTCATGGTCTGAGAGTCCTTTAGGTGCCTTTTGGCAAATTCCAACTGGGCTGTCATGTACATTTATTGAGAGTGGCTCGAGCTGTCACTCTATAAAAGACCTGATTGGTGAGTGCTGCAGAGATGGTTGTCTTTTCTGGAAGTTTCTCCCATCTCCAGAGAATTCCAAGTTCTCTCAGAGTGACCATAATTCTTGGTTTACCTTCCTGATCAAGGCCCTTCTCCCAAGTTGCTCAGTTTGTCCGGAGGTCCCAGCTCAATTAAGAGTCTTGGGTAGTTCCAAACTTCTTCCATTTAAGAATGATGGAGGCCATTGTGTTCTTGGGGAGCATTAAATGCTGCAGAAATATTTTGGTACCCTTCCCCAGATCTGTGCCTTGACATAATCCTGTGGGGCTCTCTGGACAATTCATTTGACCAAATGGCTTGGTTTTGTTCTCTGATGTGCACTGTCAACTGTGGGACCTTATATGGACAGGTGTGTGCCTTTCAAATCCTGTCAATTTATTTATTTATTTCACCTTTATTTAACCAGGTAGGCAAGTTGAGCAAGTTCTCATTTTACAATTGCGACCTGGCCAAGATAAAGCAAGGCAGTTCGACAGATACTGTGACACAGAGTTACACATGGAATAAAACAAACAATACAGTCAATAATACAGTATAAACAGAATATATACAATGTGAGCAAATGAGGTGAAGGAGGTAAAGGCAAAAAAGGCCATAGGTGGCCTGACTAATCAGGTGAATTTATCACAGGTGGACTCCAATCAAGTTGTAGAAACATCTCAAGGATGATCAATGGAAACAGGATGCACGTGAGCTCAATTTCGAGTCCATAGCAAAGGGTCTGAATACTTACTTAAATACTTTTATTTTTTATAAATTATTTAAAAAAAACATTTATCAAAACCTATTGTTTGTAGATTGCTGAGGAACTTTTGCAATGTAATAAATTATAGAACAAGGCTGTAATGCATCAAAATGTGGAAAAAGTCAAGGGATCTGAATATTATTTT